>NW_009952377.1:854071-883281 GCF_000747805.2 Chaetura pelagica
AGTTCACTCTCTAGGAAAGATTGACAGAAATATCTCCCCAAAAAAACCCCAAGTTCAGGAAGTGAAGCTATCTAAACAGAGCTTAAAAAACCTCAAATGTTTTGTATTGAAATTAGTGATTTACCAGTACCTTTAGTTTAATTCAAAGGCTGTACAAAGCCCAACAGTGTGGTTTTATGGAAAGGTTTTAAGAATATGGAATGAATTAATTGGGATGAAGTGACAGATTTGCAATAGTTTCATTTTCAGATGTGTGGATTCCTCTTCCACGTATGGGAAAGGACAGCTCATGACTTTTAAGTTCACTAAGCAGAAATCACAATTTTGTAAATAATCAGCCTCAGAAGATACACATACCCACTTCTAGACATAACTTCAGGAGGTTACAAGATACCTGAATTATAATTTTCTGATTTTATAAAAGTAATTATTTTACCTTAGGACTGACTTTGTGTCTATTATGTGACTGTACTTGAATAAAGTCCTATAAGATAAATTTGTGAGGAGAAACCTATGGTCACAGAAAGAAAAGAAATTGTGTGGGTTTTATTTTTTTTCTACTGTCGTGCTTTTATTTCTCATTATCTGAGTGTTCCTGTTCTAATTTCTCCATTGTCATTGTTATAATTTTTCCACCACTTTTTTTCTTTCTTTTTCTGTGTAACTGGATCTGCCTTGGTGTGTCCGGTAGAGACAGACTGTGGGTGTGTGAAAAAATCTCCAGACACCTGGAAGGTTTCTGATTTAGACATTATAGTGGATCCTATTCTGTCACCTCCCACTTCTCTTCAGTCTGCTGTTCACAATGTCATCCGCCTGGCACCTACTGTCTTTGACACCCAACACTGTGAGTCTGCAGAAGATCTCTGGCTAGCTAAGAACTCAGTTTTTAATATGGTCATCTGAGCTCTTGCATACAGATGCATATTAAACAGCATCTTCAGAGCTTGTGTTGTGATCTGGCATGCAGAAGATGCTGTTGAAATGTAAAATTGTTGAAAAGTTGCTTTTCATCTTCAAAAGAAACAGATTTGCAGCAAATTCATCCCTGAAGTCCTGGAGTAGTGTACCTGGGATGAGTTTTCTTCAATGAAGAAACTTGACATTTTCTAACTGTTATGAGAAAATTCATTGTAATCTCCAAAGCATGTTTTAGTATATCTCAGATAGGTATGTTATCTACAAGTTTAGCTTGAGTAACTTTGTGGGAAACTTTGAGTATCCATGTTGCCGTGGTCCTACAGTTGGGATGAAAGCTCGCTGTGTCCAAGTTAATAGCAAGAGTCTTGCTGACTTCCATTCAACAAAAATGTTATGTGTGGTTTGTGCTTCAGTTGCTATAGTAACCTGGATCCAGACCTAGAAAAATTTTAAACTATAATCAGAGAAAGTGCCCAAAACCTTTTGTGTCTGCATGTTCTTGTCTTATTTATGTAAACACAAAATGGACTGATGTGAGTCGAAATCCCCAGAGTGTTAGTTAGTCTTGCAGGCAGCAGACAAGGAGGCACATTTGGAGGAAAGTGCAACCAATTGGCTGAAATGGCCACGGGGTGGCTGGGAGCAGGAGCTAGTGAGGGCTTGTTGCAAGGGCGTTGCCATCAGATGGGCAAGAGAGCCTGGGACCTCAGATAGCAGAAGGCAGAGGCTGTTTGGCTGCTTCCTCGTAGCACCTATTGTGCAGGTTCTGGCACCACGTGCTGCAGCTGCAGATTGCAACAACAGCTTAGGTAAGGGCATGAGATTCAGCTGGAGTAGGGGGAGTACGTGAGAGGTGCACTCATAAAAAATGCATGATTGTTGGCAGGTCTGCCAGATTGTAAAAGGAAAGACATGAAGGTGGGGACAGTTAGATTCTGATGTTTATGTAGGTAGAATGAAACAGAGAAGTTAGAGAGGGGAGAAAGGGTTTGAATTTCCTTCCAGTCTTTACCTTAGAATCTGGGAAAAAACGTGCTAATATGTGGAATTCAAAGGATTACAAAAAGTTCTTGTATAACTGTATTTCTAATAGAAGAGTGTGGGCTTGTATTTGCAGGTAAGATAATTGAATTCTTCAGGATTTTGCTATTGTTTCTGTAAGTGCTTTCTTAATAGCTAAACTTATGGCAAAGATGCTTTCATGTTTAGCATGACTCAGTTATAACACCTTTTACTGATCTTCAAAACAAAATATTTACTGAACCATAACCTTACAGGAGTTATGGAACATATTGTATTTTATACAGCAAACATTAATTCACTGCATACTTGGGAAATTTGCCATTAGTGTTTAGAAAGTCATCTCTTTTTGTCTTGCTCGTGATAACCAGATGATTAAAAACAAAAAGAAAAACCCAGCAGTTGCCAGTACTAAAGCTGGACTTCGTTAGTTTACTTCTTGGCAGTTTGCAAGTGTGAAAAGTAATTTCTGGACAATGTACTACACTGTTAGTGTAAAAATATTCAAGTATTAACCCTGTTTAAATGACCAACCACAAAAATATTCGTGCTACAAAGTAATTATCTCTCAGAATTCAAACACAGTTGATCTGAATTTGAAAGGCTAATACAATATCGTGTGGGTGTTATTAAGGAATGGTCTGCACATACAATTGAAAAATAGTTAGTATGGTGGTGTACACTTCTTATTTTTTGCTTACATAAAAGTGATTTTTTTTAACAAGCCTACAGATAGGTTTATGAGCTAAAGGAGTGAATTTGCACTCACATAGTGAAAAGAGGAGATCACTGTCAACAAATCCTCAGGTTGTCCTTTCCATGGAGGGGAAGAAAAGGGGTGGATACTCAATAAAGATGAGGCTTATGGATAGAAAGTAGAGTGGTGATGCTAAATTCACTGTTATTAGAATGTTTTTATTCAGCTTATTCTTAGACTGTCTGCTATACTAGACAGAGGATGGCAAAGAATTCTAGAAATAGTCTGGCTGATTCCGTTTTCTAGAAGCTTAAAACTGAAATGAAATGGGAAACTTTGCCATTAAATACCCCATTTTCATTTGATGTTTTCTTTCTGTGGGGTCCAGAAATCTTAGTAAATCTCCACACACACAAATCCAACTCCAGTGGTTGCTGTCCTCCAATAAAGTTACTTTTGTGCTGTGTGTCATCTTTACTGGTCCTAAGTGCTGCACTAAAGGCAGTAGGGAAGAAGAAATTATCTCTGGTCTCCTTAGAGTAAGAGAAGCCTCAAGTTTAATCTTTTAAAGGTAAATCAAAGCCTTAGGATCTAACCAGGGATCTGTTTAGTTACTGTAAAACAGATCTAATTATCAGGCTATTAAAACTTTCATGCTTACTTAAAGAGCAGGAAATAGTCTCATACAGTTCATAAAGTAACATATCAATGCATCAGGACTTCATTAAGGATTTGTTGCCTCAGTTTATGTGCAGCCATGCATGATTTTTGCATATGATAAAGATAAAAGTTCTTGACTTGTATCTTGACACTGTGAGTTGAAGTTGTTAGTTGACATTCTAAATTTCTTTAATGTTGAATCTCTGAGGCAATTTTAATCAGGTAACTGTGTTGAGGAAAAACAAAAGGTAAGTGAACTGCCAAGCAAAAGAACGTATGCTTTTGTTCCACCCCACTGTGGAAATGAGCTTTTACATCCTGTTATGAGTGAATTAACCTAGTAACCATAGTTTATATTTGGAGTAAGTCCACTCAGATCTTACGTAGCCTTAACATTTAGCAGAACTTGATAATATCTCTGCATAGTACCAAAAGAAACATGTTGATGAAGTGTTTCTGTAAGGATTTTGTGTTCTGAACTTGTTTGCCTTTTGAATAGTAGAATATGCAACACAGAGCAGAATTTTAACCGACTTTTTTCCTATAGAAAATTTCAATACAGTTTGAATGTCAAAGTGTAATGAACAACATATTTTATGCAGTGACTGGGCTTTCAGTATGATTTCTGAATCAAACATAGTGATTTATATCATTTCTGAAATAAAATTGATCCTGTTGTAATCTAAGCTGTTCCATTTTGTATGCTGTTGTGCTTGTTTACAGTGGTGGTATGGATTTTCTTAATTAATTTTTTCTGTTTTCAAGCTAATGATGGAAATTGGCCAATACTTAAACAGAGCTCAACCCCTGTGGTAAAAACCCCTCAGATCTCCAATACAGACTGGAAAGAATCAAGCATGGATACTGCTTTAAAACAAGGAACTATATCCAGCCAGCCTTTGCCAACTTCAGTATTAGGAAGTAGTGATAAGCTGGTGGGTTTCATTTGTGATATATTTATAGAACTGTCTTGTTGAAATTATGAACTTTTAGCTTCTGTAGCTGTCACTTCAGTTACATTTGGTTTTCCTGCCAATTATTATTTTTAAAGTAATAAAGAAAGTTACTTTTGTATTCTTTCTCTTCCTTTCTGTTCTTATCACATTACCATTTATTATTCTTTTTCAATGTCAGTAGTTTGTATCCCTTCCTGTTCTTTTACATAACTGATCTCCCCTTTTCTCTCTCTTTGCTTATCCTGAACATCTCTCCCACCTTCCTATTTTTCTAATTCAAATCTTTACTATTTTTCCTTGGTGTAGATTATTACTTTTTGAATGCACTCTTTCTCACAAAGTAAGTCATTAAATCCATCCTTGAGTGAGTGCACTGGTGGTGTCTGTCTGCTCTGTTGTTCTGGTAGTACTTTGAATTCTTTTAAGACTGTATCTTTAAAGAATAAGGACCTTGTCTCTAAAGGGTTTTGGTAAACTCTGTTATCACACTGTGCATTATCAAATACATTATAAATAGATACTGAGAACAAGTTATTCAGGCTTTGATAGTATGCAGATACTTCTGGATTGATATTAATGTATTGTAGCTGAAGATGCCTTTCAACAGTGGCCTCTGTGTCAGGCATGGTGAAGTCTTGTGATAAATTCAAGTGGAATTTATTCATTCTAGTGAATTCTTTCCTATCTAGTGGATAAGGATCACTGTTTACATTTGACTATCATACAAGATTATTAGTATGTTTCCCTTAATTAGGAATGTTTTTGCTCACAAGTATTTTATTTAATTACATTATGTTTACTCATTATTGTTTTTACACAGGGTCTTGACCTGGGGAAGGTGCCGCCAACAATTCCTGGTGTAAGCAAGCAGTTGACTCAAAACTATGGGACCTATCCAAGCCCAGTTCCCTTAGGAACAGGTTCTACAAATTCTCTGGAAAGAAGGAAGGATGGCAGTCTGCCCAGACCTGGCACCAGTATAACAAATCGGCAAAGACCTGTTCCGCTTCCGCCGCCCAGCAACGTCCATCAGCCCAGCTCTTCACAACAGATTCAGCAGAGAATTTCTGTACCTCCCAGCCCCACGTATCAACCTTCCGGTCCCCCCTTGTTTCCAGGAGGAGATGGCAGGCCAGAACTCCCTTTAACTGTGGCAATCAGACCTTTTCTAGCTGATAAAGGATCAAGACCTCAGTCTCCCAGAAAAGGGCCACAAACAGTGAACTCCAGTTCCATCTACTCAATGTATCTTCAGCAAGCAACACCACCAAAGAATTATCAACAAGCTGTGTACAATACTTTAAATAAGTCAGTAAAAGCAGGTAGAATATATTTTGTTTTATTTTTTCCCTTGAAATAGACCATTAAGATCTGTGTACTGGGCTTAGTTTACTTTCCATATCACTTTGAAAAACCAGTCTAAATTTTCTGTATGCAGTGTGGCAGAAAAAAGATCCCATATATTTTTTGTGGTGATAAATAAATATATATTCGATTACCTTTTATTTAAAACAAGATGCAATTAGAGCAATGCAGTCTGGATACTCTACCAATACTTTCAGAAATAAGTTGAAAAAAACAGTGTCCAGAGAGGAGAGGTTTTTCACCTCATACCGTTATCTCATGAAAGAGAAAAAAACATTCCAGGTATTAGTTGTAGCTTTTAATTTTAAGAAGCATCACCATCAGCAACATGTGAGTATTTATTTCTGTTTTGATAGGTTCCAATACAATAATTAATTTTTCTTTCTGTGTTAGTGTCAAAGAAGTAGCAAGAGCTTATTTGCATGAACACAAGTTATTTGCAGGTGGTTTATTACATAGTTTGAGAACAGTTCCTCACTGCTTTCCGTCTTTCTTTTCTTCAGTTTATGGAAAACCTGTGTTACAATCTGGTTCAACTTCTCCCTCACCCTTGCCATTCCTTCATGGTTCTTTGCCTGCCCAGCCTTCCTCGCAGCCACAATCTCAGCCTCAGACTGAGGTGTCTGAAAAAGATCAAGAGCTTGAAAATGCTCCACCACCCAGTGAAAACAGCAACGTGGAAAACATCCCTCGTCCTCTCAGTCCTACTAAGCTCACACCTATTGTGCATTCACCCCTACGGTATCAAAGCGATGCTGACCTTGAAGCTCTGAGAAGAAAATTGGCCAATGCTCCTAGGCCACTGAAGAAGCGTAGTTCTATCACTGAACCAGAAGGCCCAAGTGGACCCAATATACAAAAGTTACTGTATCAGCGCTTTAATACTCTTGCTGGAGGAATAGAAAGTGCTCCTTTTTATCAGCCAAGCAATCCACAGGACTTCATAGGCATCTTAGCTGATGTCGATAATGGTAACGCTAGTACCAATGGCAATATTGAAGAACCTATTTCTGTGCAACCTACAGTTCCTCTTCCTGATGAGCCACCCCCTTCATCAGATGCCAATGATAATGAATTACCTTCTCCTGCTACTGAGGAATTGATAAGCACTGAAACCACAAATCAAACATCTGAGACAACCGAAGATAACAACAACAATCCTGCTGTAGTTCCTTCTACTGAACAGTCACCCAGCCCCACACCTGAAGTCAGTTCTCCAGTAGAAGATGAAGCTCCTTTGCCACCTGCTCTTCCTCCTCCACTTCCTGCAGTAAGTTACAAGCAAAAAGACAGTTTTGTGAACTATAGAATTTGGTGTGTTCAAGCATAACTGGAAGATGGTAGCACTGTGCTGAATGGTATGTTTGCACTTCGAGTTTCAGGACACCAAAAGAAAAGAAAACCAGGGGAGCTCCAAGGAGAACTCTGATGGATTAGTTTGTTAGTGTAGCTGTTTATAATACAGAAAATATGCATACAGGCAACAGAAGGCTGTGTATGTACTTCAGATTGTAGATCTTTTTTTGAGAGATAGTCTTACTGTAGAACTAATTCTGGAATCTGAGACTCCATTAAAAAAGTTTGTTTCACTTCCCCAGGTCTACAAAAGATAATTGTATGAAACTAAGGGCAAGCTATGTCAGTGGAAAAAATAGGAGCACAAATGAAAATAGATCTTATAGTGCAAGAGACTAAGAGCATTCTATAAAAGCTGTAATTAAGAGTAGATTTTTTTATTTTTTTTTTCTTCTGGAAACTGACACAGACATGTGTGTGAGATTCAGAATATTCTCAAAACACATTTTTAATGTGTTTCAGATCTTGAGAATGCTTCTTCTAATACTAGCTGGAACATCAGATAAAATAGCTTCATGTTCTGTACTTTTCTTTCCCACTGGAACTGGTTGCCCAGAGATGCTCTGGATGCTCCATCCCTGGCAGTGTTCGTGGGCAGGTTGGATGGGGCTTGGAGCAACCTGGTCTAGTGGGAAGTGTCCCTGTCTATGCAGGGGGGTTGGAACTACAGTGATCCTTGAGGTCCCTTCCAACCCTAACAATTCTATGATTCTATGACAACAGAACCCTTAACTTGTCAGTACTGACCTACAGAAGATACTTCTGCCAATGCATGGCAAAGATTCCTCCAAGCAGAGACTGATACTTGGGCTTAATTTTGTCGTCCTTTCTAGTTTAAGCAAAAGTTCCGACAGTGTCTTCAGACAATCAACCAGAAACACATTCAGCTTTTACTAATATAATTAAGATAGTGATACTTTGTTCCTTGTACTCACTAGCTTTAGTTAGAAGTTTCTAAATTACATTGGTACACTTCTTCATTTTTTAACTAAGACATGGTAAGATATCAAGCCTCTTGTTTAGGGACTTCATCATAGAAATGTTTGCATAGTTCTAATTACCACTTTAGTTGGACGGGATTCTTAATCTAGCAAAGAAGTAACTGAGTAATTTATAATACTCATGCAACCTGAATTGATGCCTTACAACCTTCATCTCTACTCAGACAAAACGTACCAACTTGAAGAAACCTAACTCAGAAAGAACAGGCCATGGTTTGCGAGTGAAGTTCAATCCCTTGGCCCTCCTCCTAGATGCTTCTTTGGAGGGAGAGTTTGATCTTGTACAACGAATCATCTATGAGGTGAGCTTCTAAACAAAGGCAATCTCTTCAAATATTTAGGGGTGGGGGAAAAACACTGAACTTTTTAATGTTTTCATAGGTTGATGATCCCAGTAAACCAAATGATGAGGGAATTACGCCTTTGCATAATGCAGTGTGTGCTGGACATCACCACATTGTCAAGTTCCTGCTTGATTTTGGTGTGAATGTAAATGCAGCAGATAGTGATGGGTGGTAAGTGTCATGATTACTTAATCTCGTTATTACAGAACTTAACATCTGGGGAGAAACACCATTTTGATGCACATTCAAAATATAGTCGAGACCTGTTTTGGGAACAATTTCCTTCTTTTTTACCCCTTACAAATGAGCACTTTCTAATCTCTGGGTGCTAATGAACTCCAGTGCAAGGTTACCCTGTGTTCAGCTCATGTGCAGGCACACTTAAATCATGAAGGATACCACATTTTAGTTTACTTAGTGGTATAATTGCATTTCTTGTTCAAATGCCAAAATAATTAAACTGTAAATAACAAATGACGTAAGTTAATTTGTTCCAGTTTCATCTTCATATAACCCACCACACATTTTGGTGTTCTTAAAGAATCTGCTTTACAGGTAGATGTGGCACTTCTAAAGCATTTGGAGGGCATGTAAAATCTTGCTGTGCTGATCTGTTTTACCCTCCCTTTGTTTTTAACCTTCAAATTTCCTGATATGGAAAAATACCCTCTTATACCCAGCAGTTTGTAAGCTATGAAAACCAGCATTTTTCCTACCATCTATTTTATAATGTTTGGCTTTACTGGACTCAGGTAAATCCTGGAATCCATTCCAGCTGTTTGACGTGTTTTGGACAATCCATACATATAATACTATAAAGAACAGTTTCCTTTAAAAACAGACAGGCTAAACTCTATATTGCAAGACAAAATAGTGTTTTTTTTTTCATGCCTACATTTTTGCTTTATTTCAGGACACCCTTGCATTGTGCTGCTTCTTGCAATAGTGTTCATCTGTGTAAACTACTTGTTGAATCCGGGGCAGCTATTTTTGCTTCAACTATAAGTGATATAGAAACTGCTGCAGACAAGTGTGAGGAGATGGAAGAAGGTTATATTCAGTGTTCCCAGTTCTTGTATGGTGAGCTATGACACTCCTTTACAAACTTTTTTAGCTTTTCTAGAATTCATCCCTTTGATCCTCATGAAACATCTGCTTAGGCCCAACTTCACAATGCAGCCCAACACAAGTTCTTCCAAAATACTAAGAACAGAATTCTCTTTTCATTATTATGTTGCTCACAGTCCTTCTGTTCTCCAAGTTACTTCACAGGCTCCTTCTCATATTACAGATTTTTAAAGTTTTACTTGGCTTAATTTCAAGAAAATGCTTCCACAGGGAGGTTTTGACAGTAACAGTGAATCGTCAAGTATCTTCACAGAGATACTGCAACTCCCAGATGCACGAGTTTCTAGCAGATCACATGAAGAAACATGTACTTGATGAATAATTAACTTAGAGAATGTGGTTTCCAAGATCTGTTTTGCAAGAAAAGTACCTTGATGGAGCAGACATTTTTAATTTGCATCTGAGGATATGATTCATTAAAGCTCTATGTACCTGACACTGTGCAGACTTTCAAAAGCTTCAAGTGTTGCTGTAGAAACCAGGCCTGTGAGGAAAATACAGCAGTTCTATAAAGATGCTTGACTTGAACAATTTATACTCATTTGAATAAAAGATTGTAAAGCTTCTGTTGCAGACATAACAGAAGAGAAAAACCTCGTGCTCTTAATTGGTTTAAAATGTTCCCTAAACTTTGTTTATATCAGTCAGTTAAATTTCTGAAAGCATCTCATTATGGAAGGGCTGAAAATTGTTTCTGGAATGTTATTAGTAAGAGACTAATATTTAGGCCACAGCGTCCACACTAAAAGTCTCAGAGGGGAAAATAGGATGGTTTACCATCTAGCATGTTCCCTGGTTGCTCACAGGAGTGCAGGAGAAGCTGGGAGTGATGAACAAGGGTGTGGTGTACGCGCTGTGGGATTATGAAGCCCAGAACAACGACGAGCTGTCCTTCCACGAGGGCGACGCCATCACCATCCTGAGGCGCAAGGACGACAATGAGACCGAGTGGTGGTGGGCCCGCCTCAATGAGAAAGAAGGCTACGTGCCTAAAAACCTTCTTGGGGTAAGGTCTTTTTGAAGTTACCTTCTCCCTTCTGTTTTTTACTTCCTCCTGAAGTAGGAAGGCAAGATGGATCTTTGGCCAGAATCCCCTCTGTGCGTCATCTGGATGCACTGCTAGGGAGTTCTGCAAAGCAGATTATCTGTATTCTCTCTGGCCTGTGTCATTGTAAAGAAAAAGAAGAGGCTTTGGGTAGGACATTAGTGCTGGCTTTTACTTGGCAAAATAGTATATTTAATTTAATTTATGCTTTAATCTTTTATTAAAGATTTTTTGCCCTTGGCTAGAAAGTAGGCCCTCTCTGTGAAGTGTGTTGGCTGTATGGGGCAGCTCAGAGGGTTCCCCCAGGAAGTTCTCTAGGAAAGTTTTTAATACCTGGCAGAAGATAAGCAGTGTCTATATAGTACAAATAGGACAGAGCCATGAAGATGTGCACTCCTCTACTGCTCTCACTCGAATGGAAGACTGCTGTCCTGAGAAATCAGGAATTTAAGGCTTCTAGAGAGATACAGAGGACAAAAATGCACTAAGAAAACCTTAGAGAGCAGGAAATGAGCTCTCTCTAGGGCTTGATGGGCAATTCTTGTACTTACACAAAAGCATCCTTTGATCTAGTCTGACATCTTGTGTTAAATGAACCAAGTACATTTCAGAGCAGCAATTTTGCAGCTGCTGCCAGGAATGTGTCAGTCTTGGCCTCTTGATGCTTCTGGTTTAATTTTTTTACCTAAGAACATGCTGTACCTGACAAATCCTTACACCCACCCCCCAATTCTTCATCACCCAGTTCTTATCAACAAGTACCCCTTAGTTATAATTGAATTGATTTTTATTTAACTTGCTCTCAACCATGCACAGCCTAATCTTTTGATTCTGTTTTCACAGTTATATCCACGAATAAAACCTAGGCAGCGGACCCTGGCTTGAGTTCAGTTCTGCAGCAGTGCAGTACCGTGCTGGTAACTGGAATCCTACAACATACACTGGAGCCATCATTTCTGAGCATTTCATACAGAGAAATAAAACTGACATTTAGTTTTAATGGTGCTTTCTCTTGTTAAATGGACAGCATCTGGGATTTTCTGCAGTTTGTAAATGAGAATTTTTATGTGACCCACCACTGATGAGGAGAGTTGATCTCCACTAGCTCCAGTGATGCACCAGCTCTTGTCTCAAGCGGTGTTTTCAGTTGAAGTTCCATGGTAGGAGCTTTCTTGTGTTCAATGTTCAGAGGTGTCACTTGCAGAGTGCAGATCCACTGTCCAGTTTGCTCCCACCCCACAGTAACTGTCCCATGTCAGGATTTTGGGTATTTAGTTTGATACCAGTGAATGTTGAGTTCTCATTACTCATCAACTCTTTGGTTTCTAGGACACAAGAACTTCACCTGTTAACATGCACCAAAGCTTTATGAAGGCTAGGATTTAAAGGGGTAACATGCTCTACACTTAAATCCTAGTCTAGACAACCCCAACAAAAGCTTTACATAGTCTAGCTTCTAGTATTATTTGCATTTAGAATCAAGCTAGAGAACTAACAAAAAAACAACAGTGTTTTTACACTTCTCAAAACCCCTACATGATAATTCACTTGGTGTTTTATTTTCTTATTCAGCCCACAGCACCAGTATTACCTCTACTAATGTAAAGGTTCCCCTACTAACCACCTGAGCTCGTCCCTCCTGGACAAAACAGTCAGTACTGAACTTGCAGCAGCTTAAGGGATTTGTATGTCTGCATGGATGAAAGTGCAATAGTTGAGAAGGGTAAGAGTCTGGTGAAGGGTACACTGTGTAATCTGAAGTTTGCCTGAGTCAGTCTAGAAGAAAACATGAAGGACTGGATAGAAGTAGAAAGAGGGTTGTGTAGATGCTGAGTCAAGGAGAAGAAAGAAACAAGGTCTAGAGAAGGATTTAAGAAAGGCAATAGCTTATTTGAGGACAGTTTCTGTGGTTCTTGGCAACCTACATCTGTTGCCAAGGCAAGTTATGCAATAACCTATTCCACTAGATTGTAGTTTCAAGAAAAAGGAAAAAAAAAAAAGCACTTCACTGGAATTTTAATTGTACATGATTTTATATAGCAAAAGTATATTTTGAATTTCCCATTATAAGTTTTAGCCATATTTCTTGTAATTTTCTCCCATTTAACAGTATGCAATTTGATTAATTCTTCATGTACAAGTTCTGTGTATAATTTATATATCCATTTCTGCAGTGCTGTAACTTGCTTTTACCACAGGCTAGCATTAAACTGTATATATTGTGGTGAAAAGTGAAAGGGTATTATTGTTGAAGAATTTGCTACATGAATGTGATGATTTCAAGAGCCTATGATACACTAATTCAGAGAACATGTAAATGTGCACAATAAAGTACTGCTAAGGCATGGCTGCATTCTCCAGTATTCTTATATAGGCAGCAACAGAAGATGTGCCTTTGGTCACAGTCTACAAAAAAAAAAAAAAAAGTATTTCTAGCTTGCTGTGTTCTGTTAACTCAGGTTTCCTCCTTGTTTTGCCAGCCACACAGAAAATGATTTGCCAAACAATTCTGGAACCTCCTTAGGCCAGTTCTTTGGTATTCCAGCTGTGACAAATTAATACTTGCCTGGAAATGCTCTCCAGGGTGCTTTACACACAAGCTGGCAGCTGAGCTTCCTGTGCTCCTTCACTCAATTGTTACCAGTGGAGAAAAAGAGAAGGCACAAAGACTCTTGGCTCAACATGTCCAGCCAGAGGATTCATCCCAATAGTTGAACAAATTATCAACACTTAACTAAAATTAGGGTGCTGTTTATAAGAAACCCAATGTTTCAGACTTTAGAGACCATAGAGTATCCATCATTAAAGACATTACATATTGTGAAATTAAGTATCACCTCTTTTTTTTAAATAAGTGAATTAATTTATTCATATTTGTACATTAAATGGTATATAATTTCAGAGAGCATTACAGTTAGATTAACAAAAGCTACTTACCAAAAAGAAAATACAAAACTAAGAATTATTCTGGAAGCTTATTTATTACAGAGGGAAGGTTTCATGATCATGTCCATATTAAGTCAAATTTGGTGATATTTGTTGAAATCTTCTGATGTTAAAAATGAAATGTTTAAAAAAATCCAAGTGACTCCTATAAAATCATATCTAAGGCAGATATTTTTATTATACATTGATTTAAAACATTTGGATAGAGGGAGAAACCTGAGATCTATACCCAAAAGCTATTCTCTGCAGAAGAGACATACACATTTGTTTGCTTTTTCAGCAAACAGTATATATAATTGTTACTAAAAAAGTTGTGCTGTACATTAGCTGTAGTGCAGGTCACTTTCATATTAAGTGCCAATAAAGGCTTTAACAAAATATACAAAGTCTTAAAAGGTGAGGCTGTTTAAAGCATTAATTGTATACATATTGCACACTATAGTGAATACTCATGGTTCAGAAAATACTCACATTGCATTTGCCAGTTCTTACACAATGAACTGCACTGGAATGAGAAAGGTCAGGAACAGCAAATGTTACCAGCTGTCGAATTAGCAAAGAGTGAGAGGCAGGTCCATGGGGGCTGGTGTCTTCCTTCCTTCAAGTGGCCAAGAGTGCTGTTCTCACTGGTCCCGGGACTCGTACAGAAGTTTTGTTGCCTGACGTGAAGACAAATGTCACTTTATTAACTCGTTTCACTTGCAGCCACCTCATCTCCATCCTACCCCTCCAAAAATTTCCTTTAAACCCAAGGTTTAAAGTTCTTCCTCTGCTATTTAGTTACTCTAAGGAAAAAGTCAGAAGTAGTATTTCTGAGATTTCAGTAACCCTTCTAAACATATACAGTAAACAGTGTTATTCTGTTCTATATTTCTCCTAGCTCCTTCTGCTTCCCCCTTGCAAAGTTTTGGTGAGATGTTCCACTTGTCTCAAACTACAGGATCAAGCAACCCCCTGTGCTGGGAACAAAGGTGCATTCTCTACCATCAAGTCGTTTTCACATGCTGTTAACTAGGACCACGGAAAGTCTCACTGATCAGTTACTCAAAACTCTTGTCAAAGGAGACAAAACCAGTGTGGGAGGCTGTTCAGCTTATCCATAGAATACTGGTTCTCATAATATTTGTAGCAGCTGCATTCCCTGTGTAAGATGAGTGAGAACAGATTTAAGGAAATGCTGAATGATACTCACAGGGCAACACAGAGTCTGAGTGTGCTGTGCTGAACACAGATGCTGGGGTTAGGGGGGGCTGGTAAGCTTAATGCTGGTAAAGAAGCAAACAGCCGCACACCTGCATTTGCAGACAGCTTGTAAATTACAGTTCTAATTATCAGTCAGATGAAGAAATTTCCAGAACTAGTTGGAGTGGTTTTGGGTTTTGTCTCCCGTAACTGTGACTTACGAAATAATAAACTTCAGTTTCATTAGCCATTCAGTGCCTAACAGCAAAAGATGAAACAGTCTTCCACAGGGCCCTGTCTCCACTCCAGTTCTCAAACATCAACAACTTCTCTGAACCTTCATAAAGCAGTGAAAACAATTACCTGAGTTTAGATTCAAGAGACTATTTCATAATGCACATCCTGCAGTGAGTAAGAAAAACCTAAGGAACTTGACAGTCTAATTCCTACCTTCTTTACACCTAACGACATACATAAGATCTTGGGAAAACATTTGCAGTGCTTATCTTCTCCAGGTATCCGAGCATAACACTATAGTCATGTTCATAACAACCACCCACAGCCTCTGTTTTCTTATGCAACAAGGCCCTAAAATCCTTATGTAAAAAATAAGAGGCTCCTAAGGCTGCATACTCTCTTGACAGCTACTAAGCACCCAACTTGGAGGGTTTTTTTCTCAGATTTCCCAAGTGCAGCCTCCTGTGCTCACCTTATGCATGGCTGCCAGCCAGCTTGCTGACAGCTTCTTGTTACAGCTGAAATCTTCACAGGCTGTAAATTTCATCTGCGTTAGCTCCTCTGATCCTGGCACCTTATACTGCAGAGTCATACCTATGGCACGAGTATTACCTCCTGGAAAAAAAGCAGAAGAATCTTGAACAGCAACAGGTTTTACTAAGTAACACAAGTTCTAATAAGCAGGTTTGAAGAAAACAACCTCACCACTTGATTCGAATCACTAGCAACTGCAGGTGCACTAGCAGTGACCCCGGGGGCTAATGCCAGGCAAAGCATGTACAGACTCAATACTGTTTATTCTCTGGCAATCACTGAGGCAGAACCTGTATAAACCACCAGGTCAAGCCACCAGCTACACATGCTGAGAATACCCTCATGTTTTAATGTTACCGTGACTTAAGTAGATGCCATAGTTTTGTGCTGTAGCCTGCAGTCTGTAACCTGAATTACTGGTGTCCAGTTAGACTGATCTCCAAGAGGGATCTCTGCTTGACACAGTCTGGCACAGCAGCCAGAAGTCCCTCCTACTTGGCAAAGGTTGAGAAAGATGCTTACGCAAGACTAGGCAACAACTGGCAACGTCATTTACTTCCTGAAGGAAATCTGCGGCAAAAGACTTTGCTCAGACACCGGCGTGATAGCAAGATGTTTGTATCTCTCTAGCTGCACAGAGATTGAGATAAACCAAAAATACAGAAATGAAACATAAGCTTTGTTCAGAATGCCACCCTTGATTGGCAGAGTTTCCTGAAGAGCACAAGCCAAGCCTCACGAACAGCACCACTGGATGCAGAACGACACTGCAAAGCTCTTGTTACGAGAGGGCTCCTGGAGGCCATTGCTGCAATCATCAAAAAGCCAAAGACAAATCCACCAAAGAACCTGGAACCTGGTCAAAAGCCCAACAAGCAGCATTTCTAAAAGTAGCCATTTGCTGTTCCTGTAGGATAAACTGAAATCCAACATCATCCCTCACTCCCCTGCAGCCACCTGGTCAAACTAACAGATTAAGGGACTACTTAAAGATAAACCAGTGGAAATCAAACACCTACAGCCTTGAACAGTTTGCCTAGGTCTGGCATCCCAGGACGCTACTGAGTCAGGCAGAACACACTTTACACAACAAGAGGTTGTATTTTTTAAGATGTGTGAGAGCAACCCACTAATTATTTATTCAGTGCAAAGCTCTACTGGACAGTACACAAAAATACATGAATTTCTGGTAGACAATTCAGCACACCTTTGCTGAAGGAGATGATTTGTAATACTGTGTGCCAATAAAGATAAGAGTTCTCATCTTCCCTTCTCTCTTCCAGCAGGGACAGTAGCACACCTGGTCTAAAGAAGACCTTGAATGTTTTTAGTTCTCCAAAAAGTTAGAAAACATTAATTCTCAGTTTATTACACAGACAGATGTAAATGAAGAGATACATGTCAGATTTGAACAGCACTTGTCCTAACAGCTTTGGATCAAGCAGAAAAACTAGCACTGCAGGGGAAGACAGATGGGAGGGGGACCATGACAACATGCTTCGGTGTGTCATGCTCAAAGGACCTGGTGATACCTTCAGTAATATGCTCGCTCTCCAGAAGGCTGGTGTAAGTGTGAATATCTTTTTCTACATCACGAAGGAAGGCAGGCAAGCGAAAAGATAAAGCAGTCAGAGAGCAGTGAACAAAGAATTACAGGAGCATTAAGTAACTCAGCAACACATGTGGTTGATCTGAATACCAAGTAAGTTTATTAAAGTTAACATGCTGTACTGACTGAATATTGCACAGACTGGCTGTCCAATTAGAAAATTCCAGCAGTGACAGAGGTGTTGCTAGAGAACAATTATTAAAAATCCTGACCTTGTTTGTTTCCATTTCAGTGAAATCATATTCAAGTTCATCCTGAAATATTCTAAAATCTGGTAAGAGATGAGGCAGTAAGTAGCTGCCCTCTGATTCAGATATTACCAGTTTCATTTGGCCACCCCTTCATCTTGTATGAAATTAAGAAAGCATAGCTTAATTATTTACCCCTCACCCCAGTTTCTCTGTCACTCTCCTTGCAATTATTTGGAAAAACAGAAGAGAAATCTCAGCTGGATTCTGAAATAGAAGCTACCCTCCTATAAGCTTTTGAATCAACAGAAGTTTATATTTAGCAAAGAGAAAGGATCAAACCAACAATGACCACCTTCACTCAGGTTTATCAAGAAGCTCTCCCATATCAGAGCTGTAAGGCAACTTCTCAATTCTTAGGTTTTCCCCAAAATCCTGGTAGCCACATGGACAGGGCTCCACACACTGCACTCTATCCTGAGAGCAGATGTAACTAACACAGTTACTCCTAAGTCACCAATAACCCAACAATGCACTGGCTTGAACAATAATTACAACTTCATACATTTTTTCTTCATAGTTCACTTGTATTCAATGAAAAAATTACCTCCAGGAGTAAATCCCTCTGTAAGTATCTGAACAGTTGAAATCTGTATAATTTCAATTTCATAGTGGCTGTCTCCATCCAAAACCAGGTATCTACGTAACACAATAAAAACTTTAAAAAAAAAATAAAACACTACAGTAACAAATCCAAATCAAAGGAAAAAATAAACATAAGTCTTGGTGACTGGCTGTTTATATGTTCTTTGGGTGGGGAGGGAGAGAAATCAAGCAGGGAAAATGCCTTTTCTTTGAAGTTCTTCACTTAAAGAAAAAAAAACACCACAAAGCCTATAGTTCAGTGTGCCAGGAAACCCTTTCAAAATACTAGAGGCATTCCTTTGAAGTTCTGGAGGAAGAACAGAACAGAGCTGGAAGTGTTCCAGCCAATCAGTTTATAGGGATGACCAAAGTCATGATTTGGATACAATATTAAACAATGTGGTGCACTGACAGAATCATTCCAAAAGGAGTTTTCTTCAGTGGCTACAGATTTTTCCCTGCCTCCCCCTCTCCTTCCTATGATCCTCCTATGAGCTGGCAAAAATCAGAGCTCCACCTTTCCAAAGCACACTGCTTGTAAATTCAAACAAATTTACTCTAGTAATGCTCTACCTATCCTTTCTGTCAGATTTCTCTGACAATATCCTCACAGCACTTTACTCTTCTAGAAAAAATAATACAGCTGTTATTAGATAATAATACAGCTGTAAGTGCAACAAGAATATATTTTGCAAGTGCAATTTCTATCAATCCTTCTCACCTCTGATTGTTGGAAAGTCGACAAACCATGAGCTCAGATTTATCAGATGTTCCCAGAGTTACAAAGAATGTAGCACCTGAAAAGAAATGTTTTAGTATTCAAAAGCAGAGTTTAAGATGGAAAATTCAAGTATCAAAAAGGGGTAACTAAGTTTTACTCACTGCACCTAACACACTGAATGGGGTGAATTACAGACTAATAGACATGTGAAACTGATTAATATCAACAGAACATTCAAGGATATAAAGCTGCTATTTAATTATCTTGTTCTGAATCATAGGACCTTTCACAATTACTATGTAATTTCTCCCATATGTTGCAGAAATACTGATGATAGCTTAAGATGAATCTTAAAATTAGAGCAGGTTTGGAGATGGCAAAAACAAGTAATTGAAGACTCTACTTTATTGCAATAATGCAAACTATTGTTTCAGCCAAAAAAATCTGGCAGAAGAACCTAACAGCAGGATGTGACCTCCAGGTCTATGTTTAATAAACAGTGAAGACACCTCTTTTTCATTACTGAAGGCTAGCTCTGGCTTAGTTTGAGGTCAATGAACTTCAGCCTTAATGTTCTTTCTGTGCAAAACAGCTCCTTTTGACTTCAGAAAGTCATTGTAGGCTATATTAGCGAAGTGATTCATAACTTAAAATAAAGCAGACTACTTGCCTAACCACTTCACTTCCTCCATGCCTCACGCTCCCTGTTATTACCTAATCCAGATACTGTTGGTCTGGGAAATGAAAAAAACAACAACACAGAGCCCTGCCAAATGGTCTGCAACCCATCTCCATAATCTGAACCATGCAGCCTCAATAGAGCTTCACCTCGCTATCTATTTCACAATTTTACACAGCCTTACCAAGCTCTCAGCATGGACCCCAAGGCTGCTGCTGCAGCCAGAAAGAGGCCACTACAACCATCACCTCTCGGACTGAGATCTGTGGCTCTACAGTAAGTCAGGAACATCTTCAGACTTTAACTGCATCATATGAAAGCAAGCAGGACAAGTTTTATTTTAAAAAAAGTCTTCAGTTTAAAATACATTATTTAAAACCTCCTCTACACCTTCATGAAGAGTGATTTGTGTGTCACATAGATGAATATGCTCCTTTTGGAACCTAGAATCTCCCTAGGAACATTCATGCTAGTCAGACATAAGGTTTAGCTTAGTGACTACACACATTGGCACCATCCTGAGATTTGAGAGCCCACCAAAAGGCACTGAACAATCACAGAATATTTCAAAAACTGAAGACTTAGCTTTCTTAATGTAACTGGAACATGGATTACTGTGTTGCATGTAGTTTTAATGCTATGCAAAATTGACCACTCAGGATGATCTGCCATCAGCCATAGCTGTAGGCCATTGATGAGATCAAAGCTCACAACTGAAGCTTGAAACAAGCATGGTCTTTTGTGAGAAAATATTAAAATATTCTCTATTGTGAAGTACTTTTCATCCTTATTTAATGTAACAGGAATCTGGCTTAAAGACGTATTATTTTAAGAATGCCAACTGCACACATCTGTTCTCAGAGGCATTAGAAATTCCTTTGTCTTTAATTAAATCATTCTTTGTCAACACTAAGTTAGAAGTGTAAAATTCTCTCTAAATAAATGGATAACACAGAATTATTAACTGGAAAATGGGAAGCATGGCAACAAGAAGTATTTAAAGGAGACAAAACTGCAGCTCGTTTCACAGAAGGCATTACTCCTGCTGTCTTTGTTTACCACAGCATTTGACAAAATAAGATCAAACCAGCATATCTATGCATTCAGTCCTTACCATTCATGAGCACTTTAAGCTGTTTGTCATAGAACTCTGTTTCTTTCTGAGAGATGAGAGCACACTCAGCACACTGGCGCACGGGGTCCACAAAGCACATGCGAGGCAGAGGCACTTTTTTACTGCAGCACTTGTCACAGAAGCACTTTCCACATCTCCGGCAGTGATGCTGAGCAGGAGAGAACATCTTGTTTATTTATTTGCACAGGAAACTATTAGGGAATAATTGGATAAAGTAACTACATTAAATCTCTTCCTCCCCAGGAAACAGAACCGTTTCTTAGGTGTAAAACATGTAAGTCAAGGGACAGGTAAAGGAAATGTAACTGCTCTAGAGGGGTATGAAGAAATCTCTGAGGACTGAACACAAAGGACTGAGAGTAGCATAAACAGCAGCATGACAGGCCTTTGTTGGCACTCTCTAAACACACTGCTAAAGCAGACCAGAGAAACACTGAAAGGGCTTCTCCAGTACCCAGTAAAACCTCCACCTTACTGTTAATAAAATTGCAAGAGATTCCTAGATTCTAGATTCCTTCCCACACCCAAGCAAAGATGTCAGGAAACTTCAACTGGAGATCCTATTCTCCCTTAGAATCTATTCTCAAATTTTGCCCACGGAAACGTAAAACCTAAAGCTAGTTCTCCACCAGCAGTATCAGGCAATGCAGTATAAATCCAATGAAGTTGCAAAATCAGAGCTGGTATTCAATGTGTTCCACAACGACTAACTCTGCAACAAGTGGCTTCTGCTCCAAATCACTGCTGGGGTGTGACAGTCCCAGCAGGTCTCCCTGACGCAAGTTCTCGTGTCAGAACAAGTATTCCTCCCAGGCAAGCAGGAACTGATTTGTGGCTCAAAAGCAAGTTTGAAGAGTTTGATACAAGCAACTGATACACTGCAGTTTTGGTCAGTGTTAAGTCTTTCCTGCCAAATATTATGAAAATTTCTCTGGAGTACCTATTTCCCAGAGCTACCTGCATTCCTGATGCTAACACAAGTAAAATGCATCAGCATAAAGAATTGGGACCCTCAATCAAAATGCTCTAACCAACCAACAACCATACTCCTAACCCATCCAACTAGAAGGAAAAATAAGAACTAGGAGAAAGTACACTCCATGATTTAAAAGCACTAGGATAACTGACTAACACCCTAATGCTCCTCAGGCCTCCTGAAAACTTACTTATCTGGTATAACATGTTAGTATGTCTGGTTTACAATTCCTCCTTTCCTCTCCTTCCAAACAATAAATTACAAAACCATTGACTATGTCAATGCACCACAACTCACTCTTTCACACCCTTCTTCACCTTCACCATGCTAAGAGACTGTAAATACAGTTACAGAGAGGAATGAGATTCCCTGCTAAAAATCATTGCTGGCCTTTTTTGGGAGGCTGCTTTCCATCTCCATGCAGAAACCCCAGTATCAGCAGAATGTTCTCCAACAGCAGCAATCTGTACACCAGCACTACAACCACCTCCTTACTTTCATGCAATGAACATCATTTAACTCTAATGTCTGTGCTCTCTTTTCACATAGGGAGCCTACTTACGGCTCACAGCAATCAAGGTGATTTATACTTTCTACTTTAATCACAAATTCCCTTTCCCAAACCTGAGATAAATCCTGTTTTATTTTTAGAACAGAAAGAGAATCTCTGCATTTTAACAATACAGTTTGTTAACATAAGATGAAAATTTGTGACTCCTAACAACATTTTTGCTGACATTTCCCCAACTAATTTTATCTCCCAAAACCAAACTGAATTAGTTGATTTGGTTTCTATGTCAGTACTGCTGTTACCAGCAAACTCTGGCACAAGTTCCTCTCACTCTTCCTTTGAATGTAAATCCTGCGGGTACCCAGTAATTTGGAAAAAACATAACTACATCCTACACACTGAGCAACAAGATGAATTTCAAATAAACAGAATTAAAATTAAAGCAAAAAGATCTCTACTCAGAAAAGGCAGAATAAAAAGAAAAGTACTTTAAGCTGTATCAGACTTTGCATGCTATTCTACTGGTATCTTCTACATTGTAATCAAAATAAGTCTGTATTAGTATTTTGTAACAGTTAATGCTTTACATTTAATTATTTCTCTTACCTTTCTAGTTATGAAGTCGAATTTTGTATCACACTGCATACATCTTGGGCACTAGAAAACAGTACAAATTAATGTTAACCTACCAGATTTCTAAACCTTTAATTCTCCTACCATACACAAAGGCTGAGCTTTACATTATGTCCGAAAAAGAAACACCTTTCAACAAATTTCTATCTTCTCGTTATGGATGGTTTTTATTTATTTTAAAATTTATGCAGCAAAACAATGTCATCCCTACTTGTAAGACAACAAAAAGCTGCCAAACTCATTAGCCCTAAGGAATACTGCATTCTGCCAGCAGTCAGAACTACATTTCAGAAGTATTTATCATGCTTAATTATGTTTGACTATCTAGACAATCATATACTCCAGAGTTGACTGTTTTTATATAACTTGTCAGCCTCACTGTACTACACTGTGATGTTCTCTCGACTCTGTAAAACATTGTTTATGTATTTTAATGCTCTTGATACTTAACAAATTTTTGAAACATGCTAGGAGATATTTGGTTCTCTTCCAAGCCAATGAAGTTTATGCCAGCTACAAAATGTCACTTCCTGAAATATCTTTCCTAAAACAAGCTTACACCCACACTCCCCCCAAAAGAAAAGAAAGAAAGCAATTGAAGAATTGTCTCACAACTAAGTAGAGCTGAAGGGGTGACTTTTTATTTTCTAAACTAACAGAAGTGACTGTTAGACAAATCAAATTTTCTATACAGAAAGTCACCTACCCAAAGGGCTGATACTCAAATGTTACATCACTGGATTTTCATACAGATTTTACATATTTTTATCCACCATATCAGAACTCCCTCTCCAAGGCTTATAATGTAATTATTGATGGATTTATTTGCAAGTATTAATGCAAAATTATGCCTAACACCCGAAGTAGGAGAACATAGTTTTAAAACTCTAGAAATCTAAACTCCTCAAACCTGAACATTTCAGACTACAGCAGAATGTCATCTCAAATTATGCCCCAAGATGAGTAGGTGCTATTTGATAAGAACACAGTGATCATATTTTGCCTTTAATTAAAACATTTCAATACTTAACCATGTATCTTTTAAAAATTCCTTCAGATTACAACAGCTTTTGTTGTTTATTTTAAGGACTTTTCCTTCAGCACATACCCTACCATTGCTATAGGTTCAACAATTACAGCCAAGAAAACATGACAGCAGCTAAATTAAAAATTCTCTAGAAATTTTCCATTTTCTTTTGAAGTGCAAGATTTGTTAATAATTTGCAACAGTTTATACAAAGTCCTCCAATGTCTAAACAGAAGTTTAACAAATTAAGAGAGTAACTGCAGTCACTAAAATGGAACATAAATAGCTACTTGCAAGGTTTGGTACAATAGGTTATGTGTTTCTAAATCCCACACACAAAAAAAGAGAACTAAGTGTCTCTGAATTGTTTCAAATACAATGAATAAAGGCATCCAAGCACCACCTTTCACAACGCCTGCAGAAAAGCTTATTCTAACATTCACTGATTAATAACCTTCCGCATAAAGCAACTTCAGCATTCCCAAGGTTACACCTCTGTAACAAGTAGCACTCTATAGCTAACAGTACATTTTACTCTACACTGATGTGGATTTAATGTTTTACTTTTTGACATTTGTAACTTAGTAGTTTGTCTGGGAGCTGGATGGGGCAAGAACTTTGGTATACTTGAATTTACCAGGAGTCTCAGCTCATTTTTGTAATGAAAATATGCTGGGTTTTGGTAAAAAATTAGAAAACAAACTAGGGAAAAAAACCCACACTTCTGAATGCTGTATTAAGTAGATTTCATACACAATTTTAGGCCAAACATACAAGTTGTGTTTCAGCAAGGAACAAAATTATCCATCCTCTTATTTAATACAAATTCCATAGAAATATCTCTGAATTCTTAACCAATCATGATAATGCTGCCTAATACATAGAGAGCAGTCATAAATAAACCACAAGTCAAATGGCATATGGTAGCAGGCACTGCAAAAGGGGACTTTCCTACAAAAATGTTCTAACAGAAGTAGGCTGGATAAACAGCCCCTTCAAGGCACAGCTTCTACATTGCCTGGAAAGACATCCCATCTTGAATGGTGAATTATTCCTACTCATCTGTGTCAGGACAGAACTGGAAAGTGCATAAGTACCAAATTAAGTGCCAGGTCCTGGGTCAGCACAACCCCAGACACCAATACAGGCTGAAGGGAGAGTGGCTAGAAAACAGTCCTGAGGAGAAGGACTTGGCGGTGGTAGTTGATGAGAAGCTCGACATGAGCCACCAGTGTGTGCTGGAGCCCAGAGAGCCAAACACATCCTGGGCTGCATCAAAAGAAGTGTGGCCAGCAGGGCCAGGGAGGTGATTCTGCCCCTCTACTCTGCTCTGGTGAGACCACACCTGGAATACTGTGTTCAGTTCTGGTGCCCTCAGCACAGGAAAGACATGGAGCTGTTGGAGCAAGTCCAGAGAAGGGCCACGAAGACGATCAAAGGCCTGGAGCACCTCTGCTATGAAGACAGGCTGAGAGAGTTAGGGCTGTTCAGCCTAGAGATGAGAAGGCTCCAGGGAGACCTTAGTACCTTCCAGAACCTAGAGGGAAACTGGGGAGGGGCTTTTCATCAGAAAAGATAGTGATAGGACAAGGGGTTATGGTTTTAAACTAAAAGAAGGGAGATTTAGGTTAGACATCAGTGAGAAATTCTTCACCAGGAGGGTAGTAAGGCACTGGAACAGGTTGACCAGGGAGGTTGTGGAAGCCCCTCCCTGGAGGTGTTCAAGGCCAGGTTGGATGAGGCTTGTGCAGTCTGGTCTAGTGTGAGGTGTCCCTGCTCATAGCAGGGGGGTTGGAACCTGATGATAACTTGAAGGTCCCTCCAAACCTTAACCGTTCTAGGATTCTATGATTAAGCCTTATTGCCTAAAGGGTTTTTATCACATTTACAGAGAAGGGAGCATGACCTTTGAGTTACTTTTCATGTCTTCAAGGCTTGTTAAAACCAGCACAAATCTGATTTTTTGTCAAGTGGAAACAAAAAAAATATGAAGAAAGAGAAAATGAAAATGCATGCCACAAGTGTATTGATTTCACATACAAACAACACACCACTTATACTAATATTAGATTACTTCATAATGGAAAATATAACAGTTGTTGGATCTTGGTACAAATTTAAAAATACTGAGTTATTTACAAACCGAGTGGAACTTCTCATGAGTTTGCTGAGGTGTGGTAACAAATTTGCATAATCCACTGGATCCATCCAGAGGCGAGAATGCTGCAGATGGACAGGAAGCTGTAGTTGCACTTCATAGGCTTTATTTGTATATGCAATAACAAAGCCATTCAAGAAGTGATGCCAGGCTGAGCTTGTTAACATGGTGAACATTTGCAAATGTGGAATTTTGGAATGTTTGCAATGTGGAAGTTCACAAGCTTGCCAAATCGAACCTTGTAACATGCCTGGCCAAGACAGCTGATGCCAGGGCGGAAACCACCACAATGCAAACATCCAGCCTCCTGATATTACAGCTGAACAATGCCAACTTGCCTGAGCTACACAGGTTTGCCAGCAGTGTCAGCACTGCCCTGTCACACAACTGGTGCTGCCCTGGGCCAGCAAAGGATCCACTACATAAACCTCAGTTCCCTCCTGCAGGAACCCAGGAGCCCCAGGGAATCCCTTTCCCCACATCTGCAAGCTCCTCTCACCCACCCCTGCTCTGAGGCACACAGTGTTCCTCAGCCACACGAAGATCTGGTACACAGCTGGATGTCTCCAGGTTTGGCCACCCCTGCATTCAAGAACACAAGTTTTACTCCGTTTCTAGTCCAACGTTTCTTTAATGGGAACATTGCCCACTGAGCTCTGCTGGTGACAAAGAAATGCCAGGTTAGACAAGGCACATGCAGTGACCAACTTTTAAGCTCAATCTCAAGCTTCATGATATTCAGCACAAGTTTTAATAATATGATTCATTATTGATACTAAAAATACAACTACCAAAGAAGAAAGTCTTCTGTAGTCCCACTTCAGTCTTTCAATTCAAACTTATCAAAATATCTGATATTTTAAGACTGTAAAATCTTGTGATACAATAATTTAAAATTGAAATATATGTCAATGTTACGTCAGTTTTGCAAGACTACTAGCTGCCACAATTTTTAGATTACTTTACTTTTAAAATTAAGCCAGTAAACTATTCCTCCCTCACAGAAATAAAGCTACTGAATTTGTGAGTGCTACTGGCTGCACAAGCATATTTGAAAAGTCAGATCAACTGTTGCTAATACCAGCTGTTTGTCTTGGACAAAGAACATTTTTTTTTTAAATTTATGTTTGACATGGTAACAAGACCCCTGCTGAATTTATTACCTAGATAACACTGTCTCTTTAAATTTTATTTTATTATTAAAAACAAGGGTTTTATAAGCTTCTCTGTATACCATGTATCTGCTTTATTTAAAGTTGGTAAGATATTTGACAATAATTAGCCAAAGGGATGTCAGAATTTCAGTACACTTTAAGAAATCCAGTAAAAGAAATTTTACAAAATAACAATAATGTAAGATTAAAAATATGAGTTAATAAATTCCAGTAAAATGTTTGCTTATGCTACACTTCAATAGCAAGTATCACTGAGTCTGATGCAAAGGCAACATTCAATCACAAAATATCATCAGCCTATTGACCAACAGACTAGAGGGAAAAAGTTGAATTTTAAGGAGAATGAATACCTGCCATGAATAACTGTAAGATAAAACTGGAACTAACACATACAAGAGTAATAAATCTAAAATACACAAACTTAATTCTTAAATAGATCTAACTAGTTTAAATAAACCCCATCACGATCCTCAAACAACCTTTAGTTGAATTAAGACAGTATGATGTGTTAGACTGAGTTAAAAGTATCTTAGGTTTTAAAAATCAAGCTAGTCTGCTATAACCAAGGAGTACTGAAACGTAAGGCTACATTTCAGACGGTCAGGGCGAAAACCAACTTCAATTTAACTGTTACACAAATTATATCCACTAATGATGATGTTCCAAGGTGAGTGCACGCAGGGCAAAGCAAGGCACCAGCACAGCAAAAGGTACTTCCACTCAACACACTGGGAAACCACTTTCCTAAGAACTGCCCAGACTTTGCTACAAGCTCGCTGACAAATACACACCCCATCTGCAACACACCCAGGGCACCACACCACATATGGTGCCAGCTGGGTGGGAGCCCCAAGAGCTGAGCCTCGATACCTTCAAACGACAGGCTCTCCAGCCACTGAACATTTTGTCTTATCTACACTTCATAGAAACACAGAATGGTTTGGGTGGGGAGAGACCTTCAAGATCATCCAGTTCCAACCCCCCTGCATGGGCAGGGACACCTCTCACCAGACCAGGTTGCTCTGAGACCCATCCAACCTGGCCTTAAAGGCTTCCAGGGATGGGGCTTCCACAACTTCCCTGGGCAACTTGTTCCAGTGTCTCACCACCCTCACACTGAAAAATTTCTTCCTAATGTCTAGATTTATGTAGGGAAGAAAAGAACAGTTTCCCACACCCCTCTTCCAGTTCTGATCCATTTCCCCTTGTCCTATCACTACAAGCCCTTGTAAAAAGCCCCTCCCCAGCTTTCCTGTAGGCCCCCTTCAGATACTGGAAAGCAGCTAGCTATGAGGTCCCCTTGGAGCCTTCTCTTCATGTAAGACAGATACCCTGTTGCTACTGAGGGCAGGGCATATTTGTTTTTTATCCTCCAAGTATGGAGGAGAATAACTGGAGAAAACTCACACAAAGTATTTCAGCAGACCGTTTGTTTAAAATAAGTTGACTTTTTCATCACTTTCAGAAAAAGGGGATGTTATTTTGGACAAAACCAGCAACTGACTCACTAGCCATGCACCTTCCAACAGTAAAGGTTAGTCTGAGCTGCAGGAACTGTGGAAGCAGAGTCAGTCTCTGGAGTTATTACTTTTACACAGAAATGTTTGCCTCAAGTGATACCAGGTAGGGACAAACTTTTCTTCCTCATTCCTAACCACGGAGGACACAGTGTTCCCATGCAAAACAGACAAACCATGCCAGTACCCGGCAAAGAATGCTTTTCTTTAATGATTCCCTGCTTAAATTCATACTGCTTCATAAAAAATGCATCTTAATTCCGGTCACATTTAAATGCACTGGCATGTATCCACACCACAGAACGCTGGCAGTAAGTAAATCAACAAACAATTGATTCTAAGCTGCATTACCTCCTAGCTGCAGGGTCTGGCCACACGCAGCGCACGTTACACTGAATGTAACATCACGATCACGGCGTTTCCTTGAAAGGTACTGAACAGCAAAGTTGACTGAAGCGGTCTGAGTTACTCGATACTCATTTAGCACTAATAAAATTCCACCTGGGAGCCAGGAAAGCTGTTCTAACTTCGCCTGGTTGCCTTAAGAATTCGCACCTTCTGTTTCTAAGCCAACACGGTCCCCAGAACAAGCCCTACGAGGATTTTTAGGAGGGTGCTGCACTAGCTGTTAATGCCGCACGGCTCCCCGCACCTGTAGCTCGTTCAGTCCCTCACTGACCGGGGCCCCGGGGCCCTGCCGAGCGAGTGACGGCCCTGCCCGTCCCAGCCCGTTGATCTAAGGGACAAAAGTTGCCGTTTGCAACTACAAACCCGCACCCGGGGGGCCCGACCCACCGCCCGGCCCGTGCGGCGAGGCCGGCCGAGCCCGGCCCGCCCGCAGCTC
>NW_009952377.1:883908-911014 GCF_000747805.2 Chaetura pelagica
TCACTCCGGGTGCCCCGCTCTGCCCGGGCCCCCGGGCCCGGCGATGGAGCAGCTCCGCGCCAGGGAGGGCACAGAACGGCCTGGAGCTGCTCCGGTCAGAGCTCGTCACCGTCGTGATTCATTTCAGTGAGTTTCGGGTTTTCAGCCCTGGTCCGAAATGCTGCTTGGAGGGAGTGTTGCTTGAAGAGTAACCGCGCCCGGGCCCTGCTGAGCAGCCGTGGCGACTTCTCCCCCCGTGTCGAAAGAGGGACTGAGAATGAAGCCACGCACTCTTGTTTAACTCCCCCACGCCTGCTGCAATCCCTCCGAGAGAGGATCTGCATAAACTGTGACCAACCCACCGGTGCAGATCGGTGTTAGGAAGAGTGTTTAATGCTGTGATAAGAAAGAATTCGGTTTTAATGCTTTAACAGTAAATTTGCTTCTAGCTAATCCAACTGGATGTGGCTATCCCATGGACGGATAGTCCTGGAACATCCCAAGTTGCACATGGCTGAGAGCCTTATTTTTTTCTGTCCAGAGGATGTGGGAATTCCATCCAGAGCAGAAGCTCTATGGAACTGCAGCATTACTGGGTGAACCCTCTCACAGCATCTATGTCAACAGCCATCTGAGAAGACTTCTGCCCATGTGCTGAATCATTGTTACTTTTCTAAGGTAACCTAAATATATTCTTAAAATAAAAAAAGCATATTCCTACAGGCTTTTCATATTGAATGATGCTTATTTTTTGTTGCAGGTGTGTCTGGTAAAACCCATGTTAATAACGGATCGTTCCCTCCAGTGCTGTATCAAGAAATGGACTGGGACCAGTTTGACTTGAACCCTAAAGTAATTGCTGCCCTTAAGAAAGGTGACTTAATTTGCCAATGTCTTTCTAATAGATTTGTTACCTTAGTGTCTTCCCTTACATAATTGTGTGTTTGTGGCTGGAAACCTGTAGATCTACAGTAACATTTCAGAAATGTGATTTAAGTATTTAATGCATGAGTTCCTTGAATTATTAGAAGTGATGGCTTTTCCCCATGCTTTAATAATAGTTTTCCAGTTTTATAGCATGTGTTGATACATTCAAAATAAATGTTCCCTGCCCAGCTTACAAATTCAACTAAATGAGTAGTAGAAAGTGGGAAAACTTTTTCTTTTGCACATAAGACTGTAATCCAGCCAAAAGTATTTATAAATATTCTTCTAATTTCAGCTGACATAAAATCAATAAAAGAGGTTTTAAATCTTTCTGGAGCAGACTTGCAAAGATTGATGAAATTGTCCAGTGCAGATGTACAGTGCTTACTGAAAACAGTCTCTCACACACTGAGGAGAAGTAGTATGCTTACAGGTAATGTAGTCAATACAAGAAACCTGCTCTGTTGAAATCTTAAAATATTGTCACTGGGAGAAGATAGGTTTTCAGCTCCTCATTGACACAGTAATGTGATTCTGAAAGTGAAAAGGCAAGTGTTTTAGTTATGCTGTAGTGAATTAACTACCCTAAGGACAGCTCCTCTGGGACCTTGCAGGTAGAGGGAAGTGGATGTGTGTCATACAGGATCAAGCTTGCTTGAAACAGGGCACAAATAATTCTCCAGTCTGGAAAACTTGATTAGAGGGGAAAAAAAAATAATATTGCCTTCCCTTTTTGGACTAAGACTAGTTGAAAAACTTATATGATGTACTGAAAACTATATAAACTGAGTAGATTCAAGTACCTCATTCCAAACCAAGCAGGACCTAATAGCTCCTCATGTACAAGTGTTTCATGGCAGCTCTGTACTTAGAATTTATTTTCTTGTGATTTGCATGTATCTTCAGGCCTTGGCCAGTTGCCTGCTATGCTGTAGTTTTCCATTTCCAAAACTGCTGTGCTTGAACCTTGCAGGCAGTATTTTCCCAGAATATAGCTTTCCATGGAGCATCCTTAGTGGCAGAGAAAGAAAAAAAACAAATGTGGAAAGGGCTCAGTGTGAACTCATCAATTTTTGAACAGATTTTCAGTTAGTAGGCTTTGTGGGGAAAGGGAGGTGGGGAAGTCCAAGATGAGTTAGAAAAGTCTCCCATCAACCAAGAAAGCATTCCTTGTAGATACAAAGCTGGTATGCAGCCTCTAGTTTGTGTCATTGTGTGTTAGAAAGATAATAAATGATTATTTTTTATTCTTTTTAATTGTTTTTTTAAATCTGGACACTGCAGCATTTCAGCTCTACCAAGATAAAGATCAGCTCACCTCCCAACACCAGAAGCTGAGCCTAGGATGTCCAGTACTCAATAACTTGTTAAAAGGTGGCATTCCTTTAGTGGGAATCACAGAACTTGCTGGGGAGAGTTCTGCTGGGAAGACTCAGATTAGTTTACAGCTGTGCCTTTGTGTGCAGTATCCTTACAAGTATGGTGGATTAGAGTCTGGTAAGTACTGACATGTAACTGTGGATTCATTTGCCATTTGGGAGAATACGCTGTCTTTAAGGACCTCATCAGTGCATCAAAGTAGATGCAAACATTCAGTGCATGTCTTGCCCTTCTGCAGCTCTAGTAGTGAACTAGTTAGCAATGCATCTTTGTAGGGAGAAGAGCAGGCTGTGCAGATGCCATGCATCACAACATCATTTAATACAAAATTACTGGTGGCTGTTGTTTACCTGCCTGCCACTGTGGCTTAGAGCAGACATGAGAAGTGTCAAGAAGTAAACAATACATGAGAAGTGTTGCTTTCAGAAGTACTTTCTGACTCCTCAGGTAACTACCCCAGCAAAACAGCTTGGCAGATAATTTTCCACAAACATCTTGGGTATGTGGTATATATTCCCTCGGTGGGGGTTTCAAATTCAGGAGAATAGTTTGTTAACAATAATTAAAGTGATTTACAGACTAAAATGAATGGAAATCTAATTGAAGAAAGTTGACATTGTTTTGTACCTGTGATTTTCCTGGTTTTGCCAGAGTATGAAGGTTTATTCTTTGGTTTGAGTATTTTTTTTTTAAAGTCAGTCACATTAATCTAAGTAATGATATTTTATTTTGAGTATAATACACTGTTTTAGAAAGGGGTGAAATTTGTGTCACTTCTGAGAATTCAGCTCCTGGGAAGTCTGCCTTTGGTGTGTTTTGGCTGTGATCTTGTTCTTCCTGCCATGCAGCACTGGGTTTAATTTGGTAGCTTGTTGGTGGTTCATTGTGGGGCAACTTAATTATTTTTTGTACTTTATCCACCCATGTAAAAAAAATCATGGAATGTTCAAATTAAGATCTTACTTTAAGGGCAGTAATTAGCCTGTAGCTTTCATTACTTTGCTCCAAGTTATGTCATTAATCAGAGCAGAAGGAAATACATGTTTTTGATTCCTTCATATGTTGCTGCAAATAGTTTGAATGCAAATACATTTTTATTTATGCCTCAGCAGTTTTCCCTGTTGATGTTGAAAGAAAGGAACAAAGCAACTGAGTACAGAAGGTGCCCAACATCCTAATGGCTTTCTAGTGCCAGACTAGAATCTTCCTTGTAAGGCTTCAAGGCTTGTCACTGTTTGGGTTTGGAGATGGTTCTTATGCACCTCACACTTGGTGCCTACGGTGGCTTTGTCACGTCTGTGTTCCCCATCTACCCAGTCCAAAGTGGAAGACAGAAAAGATTTGCCAACGTATCAATGCTCCTGTGAGAGAACCAGAGCATTTTGGATGAGCTGAGAGAACAGAGCTTTTGAGGATCTAGAAGCTATAGGTGGAAATATTCTGCTTCAGGAGTTGGAGAGCTAAGGGAGTGGTGGAATCCAAATTCCTGTAGTTCTTTCCTCTCAGTGTGTGGTCCTGCCATATGTTACACTGCATACAGTCAGAGCAGCAGGTAGTGTTTGCACAGCACTTAGAAAATTAAACTTAATTTCTCTGCAGTCCATAAGTAAGGGTTGTGTTGAGTGTCATATGAGAAATACAGGAATTAAAAGCTTACGTTAAGGAAGAGGAATTTCATTCTTTAGGAACCTTGAGTAGAGCAAAAATGCTTAGTAACTATCACAGAAGTCCAGCACCACCAATAGAAGATTAATCTGTGCTACAACTTTGCTAATGTTTTAAAATTATGGTGGGTTGTTTTGGTTTTTTAGTGCTGGAAACTTCTCTCAGATGCTGATGTTGAAGGACACTTCTTTAGACAATATAGATGTATTGTGTATTTACTTCATTTGACTTAGTGCTAATCTTGTTTACAATTCACAATGCTAGGAGGTTGACAGCAAAAAAAAACAACAAAAAAACAACAACAAAAAAAACCAAATCAGGACATCCTTTGCCCCAAGGTTGTCTTTCTGCCATTCTAAGAATGTCAGTTATGGTCCATTGCGTGTTGACTGAATTAATTTTATATGCCCATATTCATAAATAATACATTAATATAATGTGACAAATTCATATCCATATTAGAATTCTGAATTAGAAAAAAATGCTTGCTACTGATTCTTGGTAACAAGCTGGTTTGGTGTGTGACAGATCATGTTCATGGGACTCAAAATTCATTCTTCCTTGAGGGTGTGTTGTGTAGTATTTTTTTTTCTTTTTGGTTGTTTAGTTTTAGGGTGGTTTTTGGTCAGGAACCAGCATAACATTTGATCAGCCTAAATCACAGTAAAGCACTGGGATTTGATGAAGTAGCTGGTTTCTGTTTGCCTTTGTGGACCTGTGAGGAAAGGTGCTTATATAATCACTGAGGACAACTGACTTCTTGAGAATGTCTCTCAGCTTCTTTCTCAAAGGTGGTAACTACCCTGACTCCAGCCTTGCTGTCAGTGTTGACAGCTCCCTAATAAACTGTAGCACAATGCCATAGGCTTTCCTGTTTCTGTTGTCATAGTCTCCTCTTTTTATTTAGGCCATGACAATTCACTTATCTATACAGCTATGTGAATATTAAGTGCTTTTGCCTGATAATTAGACATCAGTCTTTAATACTGATTTTTGTCTTTTCTAGCTCTTGTAACTTTGTCATGAATCACCTCCTGTATTTTTAAAGCATGGATGTCTATTCTTGTTAATAAAATGTTTTAATGTGGCTCAAACTGAAGAGCATGAACAAAAGCCAAAGCAGTTTGATGAAGGTCCAACAGGAGAAAATGTCACTCTGATTGTACTGTGAAACTCAAATTTTAAGGCAGAGTTCATCTGATGTAGCCTGTGGGTTAGCTCTCTTAAAGTCCAAGATGAAAATTACATTATTGTTTATTAAATGAGCAGCACTTAAAGGAAGAAAAGGTTGCTCCACTGTTTATTTTGGAGAAATCACAAGTGGACCAATTATGTACTTGGAGTACAGTGTCTGCTGCAGTGGATTTAACTGGTGTCAAAGAAGTGTTACAGCAGAGTAGCAGGTTGGCAGGTGGCTGAATGCAGGTATTTACTGAACAACTAAGGCAGGAGATAGTCTTTAAAAAGTGGAACTGTTTTCAAGAAGAAATTGGCCTTGATTAAATTTTTTTTACAAGTGTTTCACTTAAAAAAAAAAAAAAACAAACACCAGAATCAATGTGTTCACTTGAACTTTAAAGTTGCTGTCATGATTTTATGAAGGGGACACTGTGTATCTATTGACTAGGAATTTTAAATCTGGCTTGCTGGACCAGTGGAGCAGAGAGACCAGTTTTTTGCCTCTCCAGTTATTTTTTGCCTGCAGGTGTTACAGCTGTAGGATTACCTTCTTTGCCTTGATTTACTTGTTCATCAGCTATAAATGTGAAACTGGGCCACAACTGCTGCATGTTTGTAATGCAGCAAGATTTCCTGAACATTTTATACTCTTATGCTTTTGCCTTGTGTTTGTTCCTATCACTGTTCTTATTGCTATACTGAAATTATCTGCAGAGATCTTTAGGATAATTTTTTGTTCCTTTTTCTTCAGATTTTTTGGAAAAAAATACATTTTTTCAAGAAGTTTTTCAGGTTTTCTGTTTTGAAGTGTCTTGAATGTTGCAATAACCCTGGATCAAAATACAATTACCTGATCAATGGAGCACCAATCTATCTAGAAATGCAAATCTGCATTTGAAGAAGCAATAACCATAAAGTCTCAAGTAACAGACTCCATCCTTTTTAAGTAAACCAAGAGGAGGATAAGGGTTGTGCTGCATAAGGCAGGCCTGATTCTTAGCATCCTGTAACCAGGATTCACAGTAAAGAAGTCCTGTCTTTCAGAATTAGGCAATGCTGTGCAAAGGCAATCAGCTGTGGGTGAGAATGGTGGTGGAGAAGTCCAGAATATTTTCCTTCTGGAACTGTTAAGTTAGTAGACTAATACAAGTTAGCAAAGCTTTTGTTATTGTTAAATTCAGAAGGCACCTGAGCTTAAGGAAGCTGCATATTACAGTGGGCTTTCTTTATTTCTTTCTTTGATTACTTGATTTTGAATTTGCACCTTAATGATTTTCAGTTTTGTGGTGTGTTGCAAGGCTTAATTGGCTTATCTGAGGGAGTATTGGTGCTACATGTACAGTCAAATTTGTAATTAGAGATTTTTCTTGACTTACTGGCTTTTTAAAAGTCGTGAAACTGAAAATCTGGTTAGAAGTGCATGAACTGCTCTTGGTAGAGATACTCACCTGCCTGTTTCATATTCATCTGTCAGTGTCAAGCTGGAGAGTGATATGAAAATTAGTCCAATTAGGAGAAATTAACATAGGGAAATAGTCAAAGTTAAGGTTCACCTAATTAACTATTTAATAATTAACTATTTTAAAAGCCTTAAGCAGTTAAGTGATATAATTAATAGTTTACTGTGTATTCCTTTCCTGAGCTTCATACAAGTTCAGATAGTGTTAAACAAGCTGCTGCTGTCACTGTAAACTTAATGGATTCAAGTGACTGTAGAATTATTTGCTCTTATTTATTTTCCTTCTTTGCTGATGGAAATTTATGTGTGTGTGTGTATATATATATATATGTGCTTATCTGTACCTACAGATGCTGTGTATGGCTTCAGTTGTAGTTACTGAAGACAGTTAAGAATTCAGAGTTCTGTCCACTTAAATGCCTGGAAGAAAGTGGGGGAAGTACAGAAAATGTTAATGATTCAACTTCGTAGGTTTTGTTGAGGAATAGTGATCAGATCATGACTGCTCTGATCAGTAATCTTTACAGTAGTCCTTATTCCCTGTCAGATGGTGTAAACTGCTGACAACCCTTGGTTCCCTCTGACATTAGTACGTACATAATTAAATAGGGAATTAAGATTAAAGACTGAATATTTTAGTGATAAATGCTATTGGCTGCCAGGGGCAAGGAGAGTAAAAAGGAGCCAAAGTATAATTTGAATGTGTTATTAGGTAGAATAGCAACACAAGCTGTGGAAACATTTCAATAACTCTTATGGAAGATGTGGATGATGAAGAAGTAATTTTCCATGTGTTAATAATTGGGGAAGGTCTTTAATTCTCACCTGTCAAAGACAATATTTATTTTTAATTATTGGGCACAGGTAAGTTTTTGCTTTACCTGATAGCTTTCTAAGTATTTAAAATGAAAACTGTGTTTTGGAAAAATATTGTTTTGTAAATGTTTCACATATAAAGTAGGGTGATTTATGAAGAATTTATGGTGGGGCTAGGGAGAGTTAAGCTGAAGATGGAAGTTTAGGCCTAAATAAAATTAGGCTTTGACTCATCTTTGTCTAAGACAGAAGATTCTCAGAATTCAGTATCCTGTGTTTTACAGGTGTCCATCAGCAAAATATTTTTATTGGTGAAGTAACCATTAATTTTATGTGATCCAATCCAGAGATCTCTGAGTTTTTGTTATTATATATAGTTTCATGTTTTTTTAGTGGAAAAAATAGAGGGTTTGGAAGTTGCATCTGGAAATGGGACTTTGTGCTCCCTTGAGAGTCAGCATAGAGATGGACCATTGGGGTGGAAATGTTCAGGGTGTCTCATGTTGCCAAGCACATCAGCTGCCAAGCTCTGATAGCAGCTTTAGCCACTCTAGTGAGTGGTCTTAATCCTTAGATGTAACCCTGTAAGTATTAGCTGATAATTCCGGCTTGTTCTGCTATAACAGCAACCATTTTTTTAATAAAGAAAATACTGCATGTATTTCCATTTTCTTTCCCCAACATCTTTGATGTGTATGGTTAATTTTCCCTGCAATAATGCATACTTGTTAACCAGAAACCACAGTAAAAATATAAAGGCATCACTGACAGTAATGTAGTTGAAGTGTAATGCTTTTTATCTAATCCACCATTTTCTGGAAGCCTTAATTGGACTGAGATTGGATGACTAATCCTCTTTAAACTAGTTTACAGATTATGGCAATAAGTACCCCCTCCATATGTAAATTTGAAACTAAGAAAATTTAAAACAGTGAGTAAAATCAGTACAACTAGTGAGATACTAGTTGTACTGGTTTAGGCTGGGATAGTTAATTTTCTTCATAGTATAGTGTGGTGTTTTGGATTTCTGACCAAAACAGGCCAACTGTGGGATCACTCCCTTTGTGGTTTGGATAAATGATGCTACTTGTAATCACCTGGGTTGGCAGCCAGGTGTTGCACAGCTGTGCAGAACAAGTGTTACCTAGTGGAGAGGAGTGTCTGCATTGTGTCTGCAGGCACCAAAAAAAAGAACCTGGCAACTCCAGGAAAGTCATAGGAGTGGGTTTTTTAGTTGTTCATCATTGATGCACTAGGGCTGTAAAAATAAAAAAAGTAACACGAATTTCCAGGTACATCTGTCTGGTTTTTAGTGCAGAATGCATTCCTTTTTTTCAGCTGTTAAGAAAGCTGCATGTGTAAAAGGCCTGTTGTAATAACAGGAGGTTTCCTTGTCCCTAGGAGCTGTCTACATTTGCACAGAAGATGTCTTCCCAAGTAAACGTCTGCAACAACTCATCGATCAACAGCATAAGCTGCGTGCAGATGTTCCAGCTGAAATCATACAGAAGATCAAGTTTGGAAACAGTATTTTTGTTGAACATGCAGCAGACCTAGTAAGTAGTAGCATAAGTAGGGACTATATAATTATTGCACTGTCATCACAGAATCATCAAGGTTGGAAAAGACCTTCAAGATGATCAAGTCCAGCTGTCCGCCTTACACCCCTGTGACCACTAAACCATCTTCTGATGCACCATGTCTACATGTTTTTTGAACACCTCCAGGGATGGTGCCTCCACCACCTCCCTGGGCAGCCTGTTCCAATGCCTCACCACTCTTTCTGTGAAGAAATTTTTCCTAATATCCAATCTGAACCTCTCCTGGTGCAATTTGGCCCCACTTTGTCTTGTATCGCTGGTCACTAGGGAGAAGGGGCCAGCCCCACTTTGTCTTGTTGTATCGCTGGTCACTAGGGAGAAGGGGCCAACACCATCTGACTACAACCTCCTAATCAAGTAACCACTGGTTTTTTTTTTTTGTGTAGGAGGCTACAAGCAAACTAAGATGTGTAATGAATACTACTTAATCTCTGCATTTTGCTGTTAGAAAACTATGAGTACTCTATTGTGAAAGATACTCAAAGATAAATACTAATATTTTTTGAGTGGATCATGTAGTGGGGTTTTTTAAGTCGTTAGGTTTAATCCAAGGTAATAGACTTACTGCTACTAGTTTTACTGCAGCTCCCAGGGCTCAACTTCATTGAGTTTGATAATATTGATTTTGTAAAAAGCAGCTTCTTTAGTGGAATAGATCTTACTGTAATTTAGATTTGAAAATTACAATTTTGTTTTAAAAGTTGTGGAATGCTGGAGGATATTATCTGTACTTTGGATGCACATAAGCTCTGAGCTGTGAGATACAAAGAGTGGCACCAATCAGATGAACTGTAACTCACGTTACTGCTTTTTTTTGCCAACATTGACATTTCTGAGGGCCAGAAGCTGAGATTATTACTGTAAGCTTGTTCTCCTTTCTAGTCTGCTGTTGTAGACCACACTTTTAAAGACAAGCTGCTGGACTTACAAGGACCTTTCTCCTGACTAATATGGTTATTCTTATGTGACAGAAGTTGCACCACACAAAATATTTGATTGTTAAACTTCCTGCAATTCAAATGGTTTAGTGGCTTCAAAATATTAAATTAATAAAACTTTTTAATAGAGAGGTTATAAATTGCAGCTACTCATAAGACTCTTGATCAGTATGGATTTGGTGTAACAACTATGTATGTTACTGTCAATGTTTCATTAGTGGAACAGTACCATTGTCTTCTGTTTTGAACATTTGATTCTCGTCTGGAGTCCTCAGTGTTTCAGTGAGAACCTGCAAAGCAGGAGCAGTTCAGGACTTTAGTATTGCATTCTTGAGGTTTTGAAATGTCAGTACCTCATAGATTTGAGTCAGAGCTGCAGGTACCAGCCTTGCAGTTTGCTCTCTATTTTTTTCACTCAAGGTAAGACTGCAAGAGATTTGCAGAAGATGGTTACTGGTGAGACTTTAAAGATCCACAAACTGATGATCAGAAACTCCATCAGCTCGTGTCTCGGCGATGTGACCTGTAGTTACTCTCCTGATTTTACAAATCATTTGAACTTTTTGAACTAAGCTGGCTGTTTGTATTCTGTGGTAGGACACCTTTCACAACTGCATTACCCAGAGGATTTCCCTCCTGCTCTCCAGAGGCATGGTGAGGCTGGTGGTCATCGACTCTATTGCCGCTTTGTTCCGCTGCGAATTTGGAGTTTCCGACTCTGTCATGAAGGCTCGGTACTTGCAGACCTTTGGAGCTCAGCTTCACAGTTTAAGCACAAGATTCAGGACTCCAATCCTGTGCATTAATCAGGTATGATGGCAAACCTGCTTCTCATTTTATAGGGACCCTTTAATAAATGGTTGGGGCAGGAGGGGAATCTGTGTAGGCAGATTTCTTGCTGTTGTATTTAACGTTGAGCATTAATGACTGATGGAAACTGAAGTTTACTTAAACTGGTGTACTTCATTAAAATTTAACTTCTCAAAATTCAGTAAGATAATGTAAGCTTTTATAGACTGTTCTCAAGGATTATCTGATAAAGCTAATGAAAACACATATGTATTGCAACTGCATAAAGCATCAAACTAAGATAACAGGATTCTTATTACTAGTTTCAAATGCCATCCCCAGCAGGATTCCCCTGGGAACTCTGCATGCACAGTTATATTCCACATCAACAGGAAACAGTGAAACACCAGGGACTTTGCTGCATTTTGGAGTAGTTCAGCATTTTTGTGTAACTGCTGAGATTACTAATGCATTATGATGCAAGCAGGCTGGCTTGAGCAGAACAAAAAAAGGCCAAAATGATACTAGTTCAAAAAGATTATTCTTTTGAGGAAAGTAGACAAGAGACTACTTGTGTCCTGTAGAAGTAGCATGCCACTACTCTTGGTCTAGTCACATAAAGAAGGAGCATGTGAATGCTGGAGATGAACCATCCACACTTGGAATGCTGCCTTGGAAAGCGGTGGGTAAATGTGCAGGCAGGCCACTGTTGGGAAATTTCCTTTCTGGAAGGCCATTCCATCAAATGACTAAGTACTCATGACTTAGTACTTAGAATAAGTACTCTGAGATTTCCTTCTCATGGCAGAAGAAAGAGGGTAGGGAGAAAAGTTGACCTTGGGAAGTCACAAACAAGAATAATTCTGTATCATGAAGAAAGAGGTTCTAGAAATATCAACTGCTATTTGAATAGCAGAATACTGAGTTGGAAGGGAGCTCAAGGATCATCTGGTCCCACCTTTCTTGGCAACAGCACAGTCTGTACCAGATGGTCCAGGATCCTGTCCAGATAAGTCTCCAGTGTTGCAGAATCCACCACTCCCTGAGGAGATTATTCCAATGACTGATTGTTCTCAGAGTGAAAAATTTATTTGATTTGTTTCTGCTCCCTAGGAGGAACTCTAGAACTGCAGAACAGGCAGTGTGCAAAACCTTATATTTGCTGCCACAGCTGGGAGTGCATTGGAATTTGTACACAGCAGAGACCTGAACAGCTTCCAGACATGCAGTGTTTTTGTTTCAGTAAGGTTCCCATCAGGATCCCATAGAATTTAAATTTCAGCCTCCAGTTACTCCTGATTTTTTTTAACCAACTCTTTTTTGTTCCATAATCCTTCATAGGGTCAGCTAGCTTTTAAGGAACTCTGCTTTTTCCTGTACCTGCTTTCTGAATTTTGGTATCAGTAGAGACAATTTGTTTTCCTTGTCAGTCATGGTTTGGATTTTGCTCTTTGTTAAGCAAAGGTTTGTGTGTCTCAGCATGTACACTATGAAGCCACCCAGTGGAGTCAAGATCCTAGGTTAGCTTCTGGGATACTCTGATCATGGGCATTTTAAAAAGGCTCTCTGCCTGTTTCCTGAGGGTTTTGAGGACCCATCTAGCAGGCAAAAGAAGATCTATCTGATTGAAGGTTAAGACAAGTCTAGATGTTTCCAGTATCTGCCTTGGAATGGTTCAGCATGGAAGCAAAGAGAGTGATTTAAGAGGGGTTCTTAGATCTGCCTTCCCATGATGGGAATTTTGTGTTGGTGCTGGCTCACAACAGACGAGGTCGCTGTCTGACTGACAGACAACAGCCTGACCACTTGCTAACAAAGGGTCCTTCGAGACTGTTCTAGTGGAAGGTCACTCGTTATATCAAGCCTGTAGTTACAGAAAAAAACTGTGAACATAATAGCATTGAGGAAGATTGTGGCTCTAAAGCAATGCATTCCATACATTATATTTACAGAAGCACCTATAACTTAATTAGCTGTACTTTGTGAAGAATTTTTGTGGAAAAAATCATGACATTACAAGACAACAGAGAGTCAAGAGATGTAGATTTTTCTAGGTTGTAGTCAAAGGCAAATTGCTCCATTAAGCAGGCCTTCAAACATAGTGAAACCATTGACAGCAGGACACCTTAGAATCATAGAACCATTCAAGTTGGAAAAGACCCTTGGGATCACCTAGTCCAACCATCATCCCTGCTCTACAAATTTCTCCCCTAAACTGTATCCACCAACAGCACATTCAAATGACCCTTCAACACATCCAGGGATGGTGACTCAACCACCTCCCTGGGCAGCCTATTCCAGTGTCTAACCACTCTTTCTGTGAAAAAATTTTTCCTTGTGGAGATTTGGGCTTCCGTGCCTTCTATCTACAGCTGTGGAACAACTGAGGGAATGGTTGTTTTTGTTTGCTTTTAAACCAAGCATCCAGTAGGAGTTAGATTCATGAAAGTTATAGCTGGCTTAATAGATGTAGAACTGTAAACCAAGATGATACTTCACACCTCCCTTTTAGTTTGCCCTAAAAGAATATGGGTTTTCAAGTTTGGCTTAATATGTGATCCAATAACTTGGATTTGCATGCCTTTATTCCCTTCTCTGCCCTTCTGCTAAACACAGATTGACTCCAGGTCAGCTTCAAATGTTGTTTTCCTGCTTTAGGTGGCAGATGCAGTGAGCGAGTCAGAAGCTGCTCAGTGCAGTTGCAGGTAAGTCACCCCCAACAGAAATGTGACCATGTCATACACAGCAGCATTTCACTTCTATTTGCTGTGACTCCAATATAAATTAGCAGAGCTGTTAAGGGCAGTAGTGCATTTACCCAGCCATGCTGTGTTTACTGGAGATCAGCAATAACTAATGGGCTGTAAAGTGGAAGAAAGTGTCATATGCACTTACACCCCTCATCAGCAAGTTAAGGGGAACAGTTCCCTGCAGTTAATGGCTGGTGTACTTGCTGATACAGGAGTATTTTTGCATCTCCTCTTGTCTCTGATATAACTGAAGGCGTTTTCTGTCTACTTAAAAAAAACATAACAACCAAGCCTGATCAATTGGTTTTGTTAGTTGCTTAACAAAGAAAAAAAAGAGTATCTCTTGACACCAATAAATGAAAAGGATTCAAATGTACATCTTTCTTCTTTGAATCTTGTCATCTTGCTGTACTAGATAAGCTAGGTGCTAGCTAAACATGTTGCAAGAAGTAAGCACATGTCCTCCAGATTCAGAAACTGACACAAAGCAAGGATAAGATTCAGTATTTATTTTTTTTCTGGTTATCTTGTAATTCTTTCACTGGAGAGATTGCACTTTTTCCAGGAAAAAAAAAAAAAAGGTTTAAATTTTGTGTTGGAAGTAATAAGCACACAGTGTTGTATCTGCCCAACATTTCCAAGTATATCTTTGAGTGGAATCCAGGACCAACTGGTACACACTTCAAATGCTTTAAGTTCAACTGGTTTTCTGTTGCTATGTTGCTATCACAAGAGGGGACCCATCAGGATAGAGGCAGGTATTCACCATGGCTGTACCTGCAAGAGTGCCTGAATTATTCTGTGTAGAACCAGTTGTCTTGCAGTTGTTCCCTTGCTATAGAGTAGTTTTGTGAGTACACCCTGTAAACTGTCTTCAAAGAGTTATAGTTTTAAGTACAACAAATAAAAGTAAATACAGAAACAGCAGATAATTTGTTCCAGTGTGATTTTGTTACAACAGAAATTAAGATGTCTAATATTAAATTAATCCATGTAGAAATCTGTAATTATTTTGGTTTTTATGTATAGTGTAGTGGATAAGAGAGTCACTCCAGCACTTGGAATAACCTGGGCAAATCAGCTGCTGATGAGACTGATGGTCAGCCGAGTACTACAACCTGAGCAGTCACCTGGAGCTGGTTCACACCACACTGGAAGCTTGAGGACTTTGAGAGTAGTTTTTGCTCCTCATCTCCCTCCATCCTTTTGCTACTATACGGTAAAATTGGAAGGTGTAAGAGGAATAAAATAAATCCTTTGCATAGTCAAGCACACTGCTCCAAAAATGTATCAAAACTGCCTTGCTTCAGGAAGAATTACTAGTAAAATGAAATTCTTCCTGGATGAGAGAAATGGATGCTGAAATACATAAACATTGACATGATGACATTAAGCCTTGTCTACAGTGTGAAAGATCTTTTTATACTTGGATGTGTGTTCATAAGCTTTTCTTTATAAGGTAAGTATTCTCCAGGACAGTGAAACTGTTGGATTAGGATAGCATTCCTGATCAGCTTCTGGATCACTCCCTCTAGTATCTTCTGCCCTTATTGCTGGGCTTTTACCTCACTGCTTCCAAAGGGCACCTTTAGCTATTTTCATCCATCCGTGGAGCTGTTACTTGGTGTTTTTTGTTGCTGCTGGAGCTTTATACTTATTTTCCTTTCCACCTTTACATTGTTTTTTGAATCTTCTGTTATCCTCAGATGACTGCTGTGACATCTGCCTTTTCTGGCCACTGCTGCATGCAGCATGAAAGCAAGCTGGATGGAGTCACTCCTGTATGTTTTCCAAAGGCCTCATTGGCCTGATGCTCTGTGGGTGCCTCCTCTTACCAGTGTGATGCTCCCTCATGCCACGTACTCATTAAGCTTTCAGATTTGCTCCTTCTTCCTGCTTCACCAGGCTGCCCAGACAAGAAACCCAACAGTCCAAGGGTTTGATTTATTTTTTTTTGTAGTTACATTGCTCAGTCCTGTCTCTTGACAAATGAGAACTTTTGCAATCTAAACAACAGAAGCTCTTCCATAATTCCATCTTCAGGGGAATGACTGTCACTTGGCATAAGGCAAGTTCAGACATACCCCTTTTGGAGTTCTTCAGGTACACTATCTTAGAGAAACAGCCACCTCCTCTTCCTTTCCCCAGGGATGCTCCTTCTGTAGGGATAGTAGAGCAGTCATCTTTTCTTGTGGAAGAATGTAGCTGAGTGGTAGAAAGTACAAGTTTGTACACTGGGTCAGCTGGAACTCTCTGGCAGAAGACTTCTCCAAGGACAACCAAGTATGATTCAAGAAAAAGGAGACCCAGGAAGACAGGGCCTGTGTGACTGCCTCAGGGAAGTTCTTGAGAACAGGTGCAGTCATGCCTTGAAGCTGAAGGAAGGAATCTCTAAGCAAGCAGAAAGAAGGATGAGTTGCTTTTGGTGTCTTCTGAGATCCCTTCAGCCATTGTCTCTAAATCTCTTTTCTGAAATTTAATTTATTTGAAAATTACCATGCTCCTTTGTTGTTTAATAAAATCCAGCTGTGAAGCTTGAAAGTCTCTGTGTGCTCTAAGGAAAAAGAGAGGGCTGTAGGTCAGAGGCAGGGCTACCTCTGTCTTCAAATCCTGATGTTCCACACCTCTGTGCTAACGGTTTTAATTAAGCTTAATACAGCACGGCTAACACTCCAATTATTCTCTTCCATTCCTGGCTTGTATATATTGAACAGGAACTTTAGCCACTGTGTTGTTGCTCATCCTATTATACAAATCTGATTTTAAAGAAAAACAAAAACACAAAAGCACCACAGATGGCTGTAGCTGAGAATTAGGGGTCAGTCAGCCCTTCCCCAGACATTCATTTACAAAGGAGCCTCCCTCAAAGCCCAGGCTCCAATCCCAGGAGCTCACCTCACTGAGAGCCATGTTCAGAACAGTCTGATACACATCTTAAAGTTCTGTTTTGTAGTATTTTGACAGCTCTTTTTTGCAACCCGACTGCTTGCAGGCACAAGATGTGTTAAAGTCATATGGGTCTGTAATCAAAGTTCCAGTTTACCTGATGAAAAAAACCCCTGACCAACAAATTTAAGTAACATCTGAGCAAGTCCTCCTGTCATTTCCCATTCTGGTTCTTACTTAACTCTCCAGGGGGAAGTTTAATGGTGCTGTGGTTCCTAGCTCAGCATCACACACAAACCCCGAACCTCACTGCCCCCAAGCTGACAGTCCATCCCACCCACCAGCTGAACGTTCAGCTGAAGTTAGTACAGCTTTGGGGGCACAAACCCTCTTGAGGCTGAACAAGGCATCTGCCCTCTTTGGAGCCTTGTGTCTGAACTGTTGAAATATGCTTAAGTTTTAATAAATGCCATCTAGGAACCTTCCCTTTATACAGCTTTATTCATCTTTGGATTTCACAACTGAGATTTGTTGCTATACAGGAAAAAAATGTAAGTAATTTTTATAAAAGCATTACATTCTAGACTATTATTGTCTTTATCCTTTAAGACATTTATTCTACACTTTGGAAAACATTAAATGACAATTGATAAACTTTTAAGCAGTTTCAAATTCATCTGCAGCTCTGTCATGTATTTAAGAGGCCCTTTTCAACAGAAAGATCATAGAGGGTTCTGCAAACATTGCTTTGGAAAGGTAGAACCAAATGCACTTGTACTTGGTAAAGAACTTACACAAATGACTTATTAATGAAACAGATGTAGCAGAACATTTCAAACAATCTCATTGCAAATTTCTTGATGAAATCACAATGAATTACCACTAGTCATTGAAAAATCACATCTGTGGAATTTTATTTTCAACAAAGTTTTATGGGATAACACAAACAGGTGAACTCAGAATGGGATTTCATCCATAGCTGTTACAAGCAGTAACTACACATGGGGATTAAAGTCAATCTTGGAAGATTAATTTATTTTAAATCAAATATGGAACCCATATATCAGGGCAGGAGGTCCTCCTCAAGGCTACACTGACATGACCAATGGTTTTCTGGTTTTGTGTTGTTGGATTTTGTGTTGGTTTTTTGTGTTTGTGTTTTTTTAAGATAGGTCCTAGAGAACAGAAAATATTCCTGATTGCATAGACCTCATCTGGCTGTACTGTCACCAGCCCCCACTGCTGTGTACTACACTTCTACTACATACGCCAAAGACTCCATAAACTTTCCATGCTTGAACTGGGGCTTGAGTATAAATATAGGGAGCCTAAGGATTGATCTGGTTTTAAAAACTGCTTCACTGAGCTTGTTTTATGCTGGATACAATTTTTAGCCTCTCACTTGTGTGTGCCAGCACAAGAGTTAGAGCAGCTTCAAGCTTTTTAGATGTATCTGGAGCGTTAAATGAACTTCCAACTAGGGTTCTCTCAGTATTTCTTATTTACAAGCAGCCATAACTAGTGACAGTTTTGCAATATCACCATGAGCACAACCATCTCCACAGCTCAGGTCTCTTCACCTCTGTCAGACATTGCCACTGTCTTCTGCTTCTCACTTTGTTGTTTCAGGGTTGTTTTTTTTTTAAAAAAAAAACAAAAACACAAAACATCTTGACATCAGTGTGTACTGAGACTACTGTGAGTATTTTAGGGGGAAAACCAATCAAATGTAGATGTTCAATATCTCCCTCAGTTCTGAACCATTTTTTAAAAAAGCTGATGTTTATACCAATATTTTTGTTAGTCTGTGACAGGGTAAACTTCCTACAATGAAACTAAACTTCACAACATCGTGTCTTTTAACATTTATTCTCTCAGTACAGGCCAACATTACCAAAATTAAATTCTCTTAGCAGCTTTCAGACAAAAATGCATGACTTGTATAACAACAACTAATGTGAACTCATCAGGTACTGTAAACACACCTTCAGCAAAGCACTGCACACCCCTTTACTACATATTTACAACAGAACCACACAGTTTTCAAAATTACTGGATTCAAATGATACGATTTAAGCACAAATACTTCTCAAGCTTAAAACCATTTTAATTTACTCCCATTCAGGAGGGCTTAGGGGGTGGGGGTGGTGTTTAAGAAAAGGTACAAACTCCAGATAACCTGTCCAACTTTTTCCACTGTTTAAGTGCTATGTTCTATCACTGTGGTACTGCCAGCACCAAACATCACAGCAATAGTTCAATTATTCCTCTGAACAAGGAGCACATCATGAAACTGTTACATTTTGCAGTAATATTTAATAACACCTAAACTCAAGACCAGATATTGCCAATATTCCCACAGACTAGCACACAACCTGGCAGACAGAAGGGCACTGGGCACCTTTCCATCAGCAGCCCTCACTGCTGCCCCAGGAGTAGCCACTAGTGGTGGGAGAATCTAGAGACACTTGGCCTAGCCTGGAGCCCTCATGATGAAGGTCACCCTGCACCTAGACCCAACACACAGTAGCACTGCCAAGGTGCCTATTGATTTTGAAGGTCTTTCATAGTTTTGTTTCATCAGAGCTGTTGATTCAGCTTGGTACTGAAGACATCCACTAATTACACAACTGGGTATTCTGGTTTTGTAATTCATTAGACTCCGAGCTACAACAGACAAAATTCAGAAGTCTTACATGAAAGCAAACTGAGAAGCCCACCTTAAATTTAAATGTATACAAACCATGTCCCGACAGTAATTCATTCATGAGTCAAATACAAAGAAAGTTGACCTTAACTTTGATTTTGTACTTTACAATGTCTTCTCAAACTGCAGCCAGGTCATGGCTTATGACTGCAAGGGCTTGACTAACATTCTCGGGGATTTATGGATTAGGTAAGTCTTAACATTTGTTTCTTATCTGAAAAAAAAATAATTAACCTTTTAAGTGTAAGAACTGCTTAATAAGCAGCAGCTCAACGACTTAATCTTCCCCCACACATTAACATTTAAAACATTTAAAAGCACAGTACTAGTAATGCCACCAACAGCAGGATCCTGAACAAGACAGTGCCCTCACTATCACCATCAACACACCACAGTCTTGCATTTTAAAAAACAATGTACTTTACAGTTTCACGTGGTTAAATATTTTATTGCTATTTACACGAGTTGCAGAAGCTGCAAAAATAATTTTCCTTCAAAGTCGAAAGATGAATGTAGAAAACACATTCTTCAGTTTAAGGAATTCTTTATTACCAAAGTCAGTTCTGTGTCCAAACAGTTTTGTGGGAAGTTTTTTTGGAAGTCAGACTTTTGTAACAGTCTCAGAGTGGAAGGCTGAGCTGTACAGACCAGGCCTGCTGAGCTCTGTGCTAGCAGCAGCTGGTGTGACCCAGGCTGGGAGCAGGGCTGCCTGCAGGGAGCAGTGCCAGGGGGACAGGGGACACCACGGCAGGCTGTGCAACAGGGTTCTGCCGCCCCCTGGCTGGACACAGGCACCTTCAGCTGGGCAACCTGCTGCACACACAGCTCTTGGGCAAAGCCAGCACAGTCTGGCTTATGTGCAGAGAACTGAATTCACCAGTGGGTGCATAGAGCATGTTCTGCTTTAGGGGGAAAAAAGTATATATTATGTATTTTTTAATATAAAAAAGCTCTTAATAAAAAGATTAAAACTCAGGAGTCTACATTATGCGTATATATTGTTAAGATGACTGAGCAACACTGTTCTTGCTCGAGTTCATTAATGAATTGCACTACTCTGTGCTAAAATTCCTACATATTAGCAGCATCATATCTCACCCTTTCTGTCTTTCTAGCAGGTAGGACCACGCAGCTTTCTTTAGGGAGATGCTAAAAAGGTACCTCCTGGTAAACATAGGTAAGTGCATTACACAGACAGCTTCTTGCATCAGTTACTGTGACCCACTGAAAACCAGATGCAAAACCAGTCAAACACTTCTGTGAAGTACTAATTCTGACAGCTCTTCAGAGCCTGTTGCAATAGAACTTGCTTCTGTTCAAACAGAACTTGCTTATATTCCTGTTTTCCCTCCTTCAATTGGTGCTAACCCTGAATCAATATTCCAGCTTTTCCCAAGGTTCATTTCGTTCAGCATTGTCCAACTACGACCACAAATACATTTCTACACACACTGGTTGTTTTTTTTTTACTTTCTCATCCAACTTCACAGGAGTAAGAATTTTTACCAAAAAAAATCAAAATGACAAGCTTTACAGAAAAGCAAGAGGAAATACTGGTGTCTATAAAATACATACATACATACATAGTTCCAGCAGCAGTCCTGCATACAGACAGCATATATTTAACCATAAGTAGATTTAACATGGACGTGTGGTCTAACAAGTAGGTTGCCACTTGTGGCCATCTAGTGCTTCCACTGGGGCCCTTAGGATTCACGTGGTCCTTTGCACAGCAGCTGCTCCACAGTGGAACAGCCTAGTGTGTCACTACCTGCTTCTGCTGTCATCAGCTGTGACGGAGAAAGGCCAGATTTGGGATCAGCAGAAGGAAATGTTGGAGCCCTTCGAGCTGACAGAGAATGGGATTGTGAATTCCAGTGAACATGCAAGAAAGTCAACCTGAGGTGTGACATCTCCCTCAGAGCAGCTGCTCTGGCACGACAGCAGTCTGAACCTTCGGTATTCTTCAACCATGCAAGGTTAAGGTCAAAACATTTCCTCTTTTCTCCTGATCAAAATGAGCCATCCTATCTCCATTGATTATTGTGCCCTAATAAACTTGTATCAACAAGTATCAAAGCTATGGCCACAGGTATTGCTATTCATGCCATCTCTACGTAACGTCACCCCAACTACCTTCTCTGTACAATTTAACAGCTCAATCTAGTGGTTAAGAAAGCCAGGTCTAAGTACTCTTTTGCCAGCTAGGGTTTCTAATACTACAATGATCAGTGGTGCAAAGCCCCACCAATACAGTATGCTCCATTTGAATTTATACAGTAATGCACATAAATTTATCCTTTTCTCATTCCAGCACTGTATATATTTACTGCTACACGTTTAATTTTGCCTGCATTTTCAAATATTTTTGCCTTTTGGTATGCTTTAAATATGTTTGTATTTTTACTTATTTTTTGGCTGCTGTAATACTCAGATCTATGAATGAAATCAATGTAAGTAGCATGAATGGGAGCAGTGCAATGAGCAACATATATCTATATAGTTTTCCTTTAGAAGAAAATACCCTCTAATGCTGTGTTTAAATTTAGAAAAGAAAAAACAGCAGTCCATTGGAAAAACAACCCAACAAGATCTACAAACTAGGTGTTCCTATGCGTAAGGATGAGGAACCAAAGCTTTGAAGGTCTCAGTGCTTCTTTGTTCACAAAGGAATATTAGCTAGCTTCTGTCCAAGAATCTCAATGCGCCAGATCAGTATGACTGACACTCAGAGCTCTTGAGTCTGTCAGACAATTATTTCGTTCCTGTGTGGAAGGGAAAAACACAAACAAATTAAGCACATGTCCAACAGTTCAAGCAAATAAACAAAATCACTAGTTCTAACAAACAGGAAAAACTAATACATGGATCTCTGGAAAGCTGGTCTTGTTGGGTAGGAGGCAGTTTTCCACATTTAATAAACATCCTTTTCCCCAACTTTTAACTAGCAATACTGGAAAGATCTGCTGACGTGTATTTACACCCTTTACAGTCCTGACCCATCTTACCAGCAATGCAAGAGCCCACCTATGGGAATTGCCCCTAGTGGGTGAGCTACAGAAGTTCACCAGGAGTGGGAACTACTTTTAGTATCACAACGGACATATAAGCAATACATGTATCTTCTGAAGTCACATCAATTCTATACTAAGGCTCCAGTTCAGGGGCACCTAGGGCATGGCATTTTGACACCCTGCCACTGTTGCTGCAAAGCATTATGTTTTACCCTGGATTTTATTTTTTTTTTGGCTGAAGTTCACCCTAAGTGAAGTTCTGCCTACATTTCACACCACAGGAAAATCTACAGTATATTTGTTAGAGATAATATAGTTAAGACACCTTTTCACCACTTAACAGTCAAATGAGAGCCACACAGTTTGGGCTTTTTGCTGCATTAGGACAAACAGTGAAGATCCTTGTGTACAGGTTTGTTAGTACAGAAACTATTTGATCTTCCTAACAATTAGTTGCAATAACTGTGTTAGTAAAATGCACAGCAATGTAGAGAAGGCAGAACGCTGCTAGCTTGACAATCTAGGATGCAGTGCCTTATTAGGAGAAAACAGGAAATGGGAAGCAGCCATGGGGCACACACCACACACCATTAAGGGTTTATGTTAGCAGAAGCTTAACAGATCAGACAAACTGCTGCTGTACAACCTCAGGAACAACTTAAGTTGAATGTAAGGGGATCTGAAAATGTACAGAAACTGAGGCGACTGGACCCTTTGTAATAAAGGGGCTGAAGTTAAAAAAACACTAAACTGGGCTTTAGAAGTTCTTGTATTTTTACGTAGCATTTACAAGAATGTAAGATTCCAGAAGTTGCCTATCCACTGTAGTATTTAGGAAGTCCAAAGCCAGAGACTGCTTGATATCATAAAAGCCAGTGGTCAGACTTAAGCACTTGCTTAAAATTAAGGATAATTCACAGAAGTGTTACAGAATGATGCCTTAAACATACACTTTAAACATCTTGGGTATCTTAGCTATCTTGGTAGGATCTTACCAGTCACTGGGACTTGGTTGTTTTATTATTTTTCATACTCTTTTTATCCCAAACCCTACTAGTGACACCTATTTTTGTAAGAATATTGTAGGGCTTCTTACTTGAAAATGATCTTCAGTAGCCTTGCCACCCATGTTAAGAACATTCAGAGAACTGGCACGCTTCATGCTGCAACCAGGACAGTGAACATGCAAGGATAAACCAATCAGAATAGCTGAAAACTAACAGCTCTAAAACACAAGTATAACAACGAGCAATGCACAGTTAAGGGATTTTGAACAATGCCCCAAAACTGATCTGAGGGATACCCTTTAAGATAATTACATAACTTAGAATATATTTATATTCGGTTCTAAGTTACATATTAAACCCCCAATATTAATTGATTTCATTTCAACTCAAAATAAAATCTTCATTTATAAAGCATATCAAATGAATACACTGACTTAGCTTTGATTTTTAATTAACTAATTCTCAGTTTCAATTTTATGCAGCTTCTTACAAAAGCTTCAAAACATTCAGACAGTTTAGGAAAAAAATGTGGAACATTAATAAGTTTGTCATGTAGACAGCATTTAACTTAGGAAAGCTACAGCAAAGCTCATCTAGGTAAGTCTTCAGAATAAATTTCAAAAAGCACTTTTAGAATCTTTAGTGTTAGGCATTTCAAAATGAAGGGAAACACGATGGTTTGCTGCTGTTAACTTTGGTTATGCTTTTGGCTATACAATGCTCTGAGTGATGGTAACAATAACCCTAGACTACTGTACTGAAAGCAACAGAAAAGGAAAAAAAAATCCCCTGCACAGGAGCTGATAGTCAAATTATCACTGCATGAGCTGTAATATCTACTGGTGCTGAGATAAGGATCAATAATTTACCCACATTTCTCAAACATAACATTTAACAAAAATATTTTCAAGTGTGTGTAATGAAATTCAAGATTAGCCTTAAGCTTCCTGTCATCATAGTGACTACAGCAGGAATGTGATGTCCTTTATCCCCGTGTGCCTGTACGTTAGGTACTATGTTTGCTTTGTTTCTTCACTCACTTTTTAAATATTGCAAAACTACTAAATGAGGGTTTTGAAGATCTGTTTGATGAACTATTCATAAGACAGTGAGGCTCTAATCTTGCAGTGTTACCTACATCTTTAAAGACAACTGGCTGATGTAGTTTCCAATGCCTTCCAATAACATGGAAAGGTTTATCCATACAGATCACATTAGATACTAACCAGTTTTTCTTCCTCCTGAAGCAAGACTACTAATAGTCAAAGTCAAGCACGAGTTTTAAATGCTTTCATAAAGCAAAGGCTTAGCAGAATAATGAACAAAAACACTAACAAACACAGGCAACAGCTGCCACAGAACACAGGCTTACTGGTTTTCCTCGCATTAAAGCTGAACTTTTCAAAAGCCAGAATGCAGACAACTTAAAATATTTAACATGAGTGTTAGCAACAACAAAGCAAGGACTCATGCATGGTGTGTACACCTCTCATTTATTCAAGGAAAGACGTACAACAGAGGTTATGTGTGGAAGTCAAAATAAGTTAATCTGTAAAACACAAACAAAACATCACATCAAACTCTCCAAAAGAGCATAAAGGTTTGTGGAAAACATTCCAGGAAAATCAAAATTCATGTGTCAGTTTTAACTGGTGAAGTTTTTAGGTTCTTGCTGAAGTGCCAATAAAAAAAAATTAATCACACGAGATACTAGTTTGGTTTTATTTGGTTTTTGTGGTAAATCAACATACCTAAGAACTTCAGTCTGGCAAATACACTGAATTCCCTCCATGTTAGAAAGAAAATTGCACAAACAGCATGCAGTTATTTTTCTAGGGCTAAGTAATGAAAGCTTTTTTTTTCCTTCTAAATTACAATTCTTAACTGCTCTTCCATATGGTCAAAATTTTAAAAGTGAGAAAATCAAATCTAATACTAATTCAGCAAAGTAAAATTACTACACAACTGAATTCTGAAATATAATAAAGAAATAAAGGATTGATACCATGCTTCAGGTAGCACATGTTTCAAAGAACACTTTGTAAGTGATTTGTTCTTTGTCAAAAAGACTTTTTGCATTATTTTAAAGAAAAAACATCCCTGTTGAATTTTCCACTTTGTTCTCTTTGACCTTATGTATCAAGCAACAAAATGAAAACTCAGTCTTTCTGTCATGCTGCAATATTAATGTATTTGCATATTGCACAATTATACCAGCACTGGCAATTAATATTTAGAGATGTACAATGTAAGCAACAGGGGTAAATCAATTTCAAAATAAAGTCTTCATAGAGACATAGGAAGGGAATGCAGAGGTTACTGGTAAGGAAGGAGGCACATAAGTCTACCCAGAGTGACTGATTTCATAGCAAAAATGTTTTATATGTAAGCTAAGTCAGTATTGAAATATTCAGCTATAAAACACACTAAAAACTAAAGGCTTGCATAATTTAAACTGTATATCCCTTTTATTAAAATTGGAAGCTGAAAAAAATAATTAACTATTTACTAACACTTCTGCAGAATTGAAATGATTTTTGGGAGTATCAATATGTACAGCTACGCTACATGATCTATAAGGGTCGTGCTTAATACTAGGAATCTTAGCTGGTTTAAATAACAAATGAAGACCTAAAATAGGATTAAAAATGAACAAGAACAAACTGTAGTATTTATTGTCTTACACACTTAATAAGGGTATGTACATAAAAGCCTGTCAATGCAATACTTTTATTGCAAGTCTTAAGAAAAATGTATTCAGAGAACAGCAGTGGTGTCTAAAAATAATACTTTGTAAAAAGGAAAAGCAATTGGTTTTCAGGTTTTTTTTCCATATTGCCTGTATTTTAGGAAATGTCGTGATACAGACCTTACAACAGAATTAAAGTTCATGTGGGTAGGTTACTTATACACTGGTCAAATAACACTACCGAAGTGCAGACAACAGAAGACAGAGTAGTTCTTACAGGACACTGCAAAGCCAAATGTCTTCAGTTATACATAACCATAATTTTCTACACCTGTATTGACCGAGTTACTTTGCAGGCAGAAAGTTAGCTGTATTTACTACAGAGAACAAGGAATAAAACTTTTGGCTTTTAAGAAACTGAAAACTTTTCCATGTCTCACAAAATTGAGGGGAAAAAGCAAAATTAGCTATGAATTATTGCACCTACTAATACAATAATATATCTGAACTATATTTACAAACTCTGACAGAATTGAATAGGAACAAAAAACCAACATAAAAAAATGCCAATACTGAAAACAAAGAAGGAAATCTCTTTTACACTATTTTGGCTTGCATTTGCTTGTTTTCCCTGTAGCATTTATATATTTCCTTCTTCTAATTACATATTTTTCACAGTTTATTCCCAATCTATCATCTCAGAGGCAGTTCTTAATGATGGATCAGTAAGTGCAAAGGGATTTTTTACCCCGAATTTGATTCAGGGCCTTCAACATCAAGTCTCCGGCAGCAGAGTCTGAAATTTTAGTTAACATTTCTAAAAAATCAGATCAGGCTCAATTTGAAACAGTTTTGCAAGGAAGAGAATTCTGTGTGTATTGCAGCTGTACACAATGTTTTATAGCCACACAAGAACAGTAAGGCAAACCCTCCCTGGAGCACTTAGAAAAACACATTGAGATGCTCTCTCCACTCTCTCAGATATTAACACCATCACCATCTACTCTATTTCATAGTTCCACTTGCTCCATCAGAAATTAATCCAAGTTCTCCAATTTAACTGTTTTAAAGCCTAAGTTCAAATTCATATTGTCATACAGTTTCCTGTCAACTGAATGCATTCCAGTTTTCCACAGCAAGGGGAAAAAACCTTTCAAAACTGATTGCAATTATACTGGGGGTAAGGGAAGACACCCAAAAGTGCTAGTATGAAAAATAGTGGTACATTTTAACATTTCATCTTCTCTGCAGCAGCCAATAAATTATCCATGTTTTTTATGCATTTATTCAATATTACATACATCTAAATCCATAATCATA
>NW_009952377.1:911049-940869 GCF_000747805.2 Chaetura pelagica
GACTTCACTGAGGCCAGAATGTTGATGAGATGCACAACTAGGTTCAAGTTTTTCAACATTTTCCTTTGCTCTCTAAAATTATTTTTTTTTCAAAAATAGAAACTAAGAAGGGCTCAAGTCAGTGATTCTCTTTATACCCACAGCAATATATAAAGCTGTATCAAGACATTAAGCCATATTAAGAACTTTAGTTGTGAGTTTACTGTATTCAGGCTTTTATTGTAAAAATCAATAACATTGACTCTTCTTCACTACTGTGTGAAAAGGAGAATTTTGCAGGTAACTAACACTTATTAACAACTATGAGGCTAAAGCAGTAAAAGGGAAAACACACTTAAAATTGAGTTAACTCTTGAAAGCAAGTATAATTCCTCAGATGTTACAGAACTTAAAATGAAAGTTTAAGAAATTATTTCCTATTTTTAAGATGTAATTTAAATGATATGCAGTTAGCTAAGCAGATAAAACACTGCCCTAGGTACTGCACTAGCCTACAGTGGGGGCAGAGGATGAGGGCACATCAGCACAGCCAAGAAAATATAATTACCCTGGATTCTTTGGTTCACTGTCTCGTGAACTTCCTCCCTTCAGCTTTCTAACCAGCTTCTCACTGCTGCGTCTAATGGAAGCACGGAGCTTGCTAAAGGAACCACTGCGTTTTAAAGATCCAGTGCCATCCTGAAAGAAATTGAACAAATGTGAATGTGCAAGAGTTTGTCACCCTCCCCCACACCTGGCTCAATAACATTTTGTTGGTGAAAAGAATACTTTAAATTGGTATTAATACATACTTGGTACAATTACCTAAACACAGATTATCATATAGCAACAGCCTTACCAAAACAAAAGGGCTCCTTCCAAACCATAACAAAGCTTTCCAAAACGTGAAGACACACTCAAGCCATGATTCATAATGATTAATTAAATCCCACCACAGTAGTCAAACAATTCACCAGCACCATGTTACCATTTCATATCAACACACTGTGGTTAACAGAGTAGAAAGCCCAAGCAAAAGCATTCCATCACAGCCCAAGAAAAAAAAAAAAGTTTTATTTTTTTTCTAAACATCTACATTACTTGCAAACATGTTTGTTTAATCCTAGAATCCTTAAGCAAAAGTATTTCTGATCAGAAAGATATCTGGTTAAATTTCTACACTTCATTTTTTAAGATGTAAAACATGATGACCTTTTCATATGTTGCCTTCATGTTTTACACTGCTGTGCTGATCCAAAGAAACTTCTAACTGACCACAATTGTATTTTTAAACATTTTACTCTTGAAAAAACAACCAAAAATTTTAGTAAGATTAGAAGTGACCACTTCCTTACTTTACAGAAATCCTAAGTGATTATGCAAGGAGAATTGTAAAAGAAGAAAATAAAGTACTACTAAGCAGACAGACACCTGAGTTGGAGTGAGTTTATTAGAAGTTAGAAAGACAAATACACAAATCACTGAACACCAAGATTAGTAGAGAAAAGCATAATTGCCAAAATCTCACACAAAGACTAAACAGCAATGCTACTTTAGAATAATCATAAGTGAAGACATCCAGAGTTCCATATTGATGTTAACCATGTAATAGGTCTCTAAATACATTTTAAAGCACTTGGAGAACATGCCTTACTGTTACAAGTTTTGGTTTGGTTTTCTCCTGTAGAGATCACCATCATGCCATTTCAATAATACCTTGTGTGATACTTTTAACTACCTTTTTTCCATAGTGAACAGCTACTTATAAAGTTCATTGATACTTTTTTTTTTTTTACTAATGTATTACACAGCAAATGGTTGTAATAACATTTTGTATGACTAGATACATATCTGGCAAAGCTACACATGTACAGAAATAGAAAAACCAAAAAAAGACACCAGCACTGGAGGAATGGCCAGTTTACAGGGAAGTGTAGCTCTGACAAGAATCTTAAGGGGTTTGCTAAAACACAGCAGTCAGTACTGAAGAGAGAAGTTAAAGCTTGAAGATGGTGCACGCCCGTCATGCAGGAGACAGTATAAGAATCACAAAAGGCATCTAGGCCTGTCAGAAATGGAGAGAGAAAAACTGAATGAAACTGTTGGGAAAAATTCAACAGTTTTCAATTTTGAACAGTTATGTTTACAGTATTTCTAGGTCCCATTCAAAATATTTTTTTCTGGAGTAAGCATCTGGACTGCCCTTAAGTAGAAAGTGCAGGCCCTTTATACATCTTTATACAGTTTTGCCTATGTTACTAATATCCAACTTACAAACAAGCATGAATGATGCTGGGCATTCTTTCAGTTAGCATGTGCATAAAATACAAAACACCTTTAAGAAGGGATGGCTTTAGTATTACATTTTGTAAACAATGAAAGGATTTTTTTTTTTTTCAGCTGACGTTAACACAAAAAGAAAAGTAAAGAATAAAACAAAAACAGAACAAAGGAACAGAGCAAGGTGCATTCATTTCAGCTTTAACTTCTGTCAGGAATCCTTCCTTGAAACAAAACTGCAAGGATAAAAAAGTCTTTCCCTAACCTCCAGACAAAATTCTGTTTTTTCCTTTAAGGAACTAGAAACCAACTGACCTGTCGCAATTCAGTTTCATGAATATTTTTTATAGAACATATCTATGTATATCTGTATAATCCAAGTGGAAACTTTTCTGCTTTCCCTAATGTAGTGAGGCAGGTCAAAGAATCCAGCTTTAAAAATAAAATGTAGGTCAATTTACATACTTTCCATCTTAGCATAAGTACAGAGACCATTCCTGATAGTCTTAAGATAACTGTTTTGAGGGCCTTTACCTACAGCAGCCAGAATGAACAGTAATTAAGATTATTCTTGGAAATGGAAAAATCCCTTGCTACCAAGTCATTAGAAGATCAGTATCTAACCAAGTATGTATTTTTGTTAACTAACACATTAGGAATAAGCAGACAAGCTTATAGGTACTTAAAATCTGAAATAAAAACATCAAACCCCCAGGTTAAATACTGACTGCATGATTCACAAAACACCTTTAAAACATAAACTCAGGATTTTTTAAAAATCCAGTGTAAACAAGCAAAAACACCCAACCCAAATCACAAGAGATATCAATTCCTATGGCAATGTTTATTTGCCAATTTTTATGTCACTCAGAACAAGAACCATCTTATTACTGTTGCTTATGTCCCTCTGACTGACACTTCTTATTAAATAAGAGAACCTCTTAACAGCTGGTCTACAGTGGTGACATTTACTGCTTTTGCTTCACACCTACAAGCAGTTTTGGGTGCCCAGAAGTCTTTTTGAAGCATACGGATTAGATTAAGAAATTATGCTTCCTCACACTAAGAACACTACCTTAAATGAGGAACTATCACATCATGAAGATTTTCATCTGTCCTGCGAGTGGCCGCAAGACCGATTTACAAAATTGCTACTTACAGATACTGTAATTTTAAATATACAAATATAATAAGAGATACAAAACTTGGGATTTCTACCTCGAATTTTTAAGACCAAGTATTTCTTTGCATTTTCAAATACCTTCTGCTAACTTTAGGGAATGCATTTATCAGGAACATGTAAATGTGCACTATACAAACCTCACTTAACACATCTGTTTTAATAGTTAATGGCAGGTATCAATAGACATTTGAGGTTTTTTTGTAAGAGTGTGAGGCATCACATCAAAGCATATAATGCTTAATGTGGATTACACTACATATGAAAGCCACTTAATTACAATAAGCCTTCCAACAGCATTTTTTGGAAATTAAGCTGTTTTACACACTCCACCTGTTCTGAGAGCCAAGAGCATAGGCCAGCTTGACCACTTCAGAAAAAATTAAACGAAGAAGACAGGCCTCTCTGCACACACAAGTCAAACATTCTACTGCGCTTTATGAATCAGAATATTTTGTCTGGAGGGAGTACAAGAGGATAAAAAAACCTACACAGTATGAAGTAGAGGGAAGAACAGCACTTAGAAACAGAAGCGGGATAGAGGGAGAGAGAGTTGCCCACTTTATGTAAAACATGTAATACAAAATACCTTCTCTTAAGAGGGAAAGAAGTAAATAACAAAGATGAGAATAAAGCAAAGCGACTTCAGCACACTGAAAATTATAAGTTTATGTGCCCTGAGAGGTCAAAATTTCATTTTTCAGATCAACAAATTTGATCACTGAGTTTGATTCAAATATTGACCTAGAAATACTGTCTATCACTTTTCCATAGAAGGCCCTTTTCAATTTAAAACCTGCATGCTTGCTTAATTAATGTCACTAACAGAAAAAGTTTAATCCATTTAGAACATACAGTCATGCAAAGTACAGTGAAATTAAGGGAGGAGTACAGTACACAGTCTAATGCTGAATGGGCAAAATGAGAATTAAAAAAGGAGTTATCCAACCTTACTTTGGCTTTATTAATGATGCAGTATTATTCACAATAGATGCTGATTGACTGTCTTGGCACTGAAAACACCAATGCCAAGAAAACAATAATAAAGAGACAAAAGCAAAGATGCAAAGAACTTTTTACTTTAAGACTACAGCAGTATGTGTTCTATCAAGGTTTCTTTGGAATGCTAAACTGTGTCTCATGTGGCTAAAAAAAAAAAATATAAAATTGCTATTGTAAAGAGAAATTGAACTTCAGAACACTCAGTATTGCAAAGTAGGCTACTTCCCCTCCCATACAGCAAAAGCAGGCAACACCACTTCTATAACCTAACAGAATCTTTTCAGCAGACCTGCAGCTAGGAGTTAGTTAACAGTGCAATGTATCTATCCCATTGCCAGCAATGGGATAAAGCATGTGAAAGCTGGTGACAGAAGCAAACAACTACATAAGCCAGATCAGTAACTGAAAGCTTGCACTGCCTTTCAAATTATAGGAAAACAATGGTTAGGAAAAGGCATATGTAATTACATGATATATATGTTTTTACTTTATGACAATCAGTGTTATACAGTGAAGCCAGTATATGGGAAACAAATACGAACAAGCCCTGACTCCAGTCAAATTCTAATACAGTGAAGTTGTATTAGTATTTCACTTAAGAAATGTAAAGTTACTATCACATTGTTATGTGATGGCCTCTTAACATGGATTGTATAGCAGCTTGAAAAGTTAAGTTCTTTCCTCTAACAAGCTGAGTAAGGAGGAGATGGGAATTTTTTCAGTGTTAGACGGATAACTTTAATTTACTCTTCAACTGCTAACACTTAATACATCTCCATAGCAAATGCTCTCTTTGATTCCAACAGATGCAGTATTTTTCAAGAAACATTTAAAATACAGGCAAATATGGCATCAATAGGACAAAAGCAAAGTAAGTTAATTGCCAGAATATTTCTACCAGGAAAAAGAAACCACTGACAAGCAATTGTACACCAGACCATAACCAGGACACTCAATCAGCATTAAACAACTTCGAGTTAAATACAACTACTTGGGATTCCTGAAGGAATTTCACTATTCAGGACAACAACAGAAAGGAAGTTTTAAAATTTTATAATGTTACAATTATTTTTTTAATATATATATTGCGCTATGATAAAAAAACGTTATTTTTAATTTCTTAACAGATTCTGCAAAATTACAAAATAAAAAGTATATCAACCAAGAAGCTACTGAAAACACTGGTGGACAACCCTATTTGTCACAGTGATCATTTATCTAGGCTATTTTGTTAAACTGTGTACTGTACTTACCCCATTCCATTCTACGCTCATACTCACTTCCTCGCCTCCATCAGGGCCACTCTCGTACTTTACCACATCAACATTGAGGCTCTCCCGGCTTCGCCTTTTTTCTATGCTCTCAGGGTCATTCAGCACTTCAGCAACTCTCTGTTTATGAACATTGTCAAGACCCTGAGAATTAGATAAAATGGGAACAGGCTTTACTTTATTACAAGCTGTACTCATCTACAACTTACACACAAGAACTGTATCAAGGAAGAAGTCAAACCAACCCGTAACTCCATCACTCTGTTTCAGCTTTGAAAGGGCAGCTGAGCTGCCCTTTATAAATTGCAGGAATCAACATGGCATGAAGGGGACAGGCAGTTTGGGAGTTTGATAATTCAGCAACTTGCCATTCTTTTCCTCCTTCCCTATCACTTGTCAAAGCCTCATGGTGGTCATGTCACAGGGACAGGAGTTGGACTCGACAATCCCGATGGGTCCCTTCCAACTCAGCATACTCTACGATTCTATGTCACCTACCTGAAGCTATGTGGCCACCAGCTTAGTATTTAAGCAATTGATAGATCATGAACAGTCAATGCAGTTCTCAGTTTTTCACTTATGAAATAATGCAGCATTCATCTTCTTTGGAAAGAACATTACAGGTGTCTGAATATCTAAGACACAGGTTGTGTTACTTAAAAATACTGACATATGACAACTGGCACAAGAGGATCATTTATCAAATAGAAAATAAGCTTTTAATTGAACAGAATATATATGGTCAATAAAAGTATGCGTTAAAGAACACCCACCATCTACCAAACATGCCTTACAGTATCTTAGAAGTGCTAAAATACCTTCTATGAAAACCCTGCACTAAAAATAAAGGCAAAATCTTTAGCACAGAAACTTGAATGTAACAAAGCTCCAATCATACTAATTTTCAGTTTTCTTTTCTTTACAATAAACCTACTCCACATCATAAAATGTATTTTCTGACAGAAGAGATGCTAGATTAATGCTTTACAGATAGAGAAAATATTCTGCATCTTTCACTGTGCAGCCTTAGTAGCAAATGCAGCAGGGGAACTTAAGCATGCTTAATAAAAATAAAGTAGCAGCATCAAGCCTCCATCAGGCTCTATAGAAAATAGAGACAAGGAACAGTTTTTGCAGTGGCACCAGCAAGCTGTAAGTGGGCTAACTGAACAGTACTCTAGAAGAGAATTCTCCAATAGCAAGGTGTTCCCATCCTTAATTTCCAAATAATCAATTCCAAGCTTCCCAATAAAAATGTGAACTTGAAAAGCTGGTGTTTCTATTTTTTCTTTATATAAAAAAATTACATAACACATCACTACAAGCTAAGTTTTCTTCAAGTCTTTTTATTACTATTATATTATGCCAATTAATCCCATTTGTATCTGTTTCACACTAAAAAATTATCATGTGTAATGGCAAGAGTAAAACTAGGAACCAAAGCAAGCATGTTAAGAAGCAGTGCATGTTCATTTCTTATATTCAAAACACATTTGAATGAGACACACCCGAAGTGAACCTTCAGTAAAAGTATGTGAAAATCACCCTCATTAAAAGAAAGTATTTGCGTCAACTATTTCCCCCCTACCCTTCAATTTTCTTTGCTGAAGAACTTATCTCCCAGGTTAATACTTTCCTTTTACCAATTTCATTCCATTTAACTCCCAAACACGTTTTCCATCCTTTTTTGTGGAAAAAAGAACTTATCCCACTTTCCATCAAAGGGAGCTGCTGCTGAGTTCACTAGAAGAGCATATGGTTTGCCAGAAAGTTTTTTGCTTTCTTGCTTTTCCAGAAATCTGCCTCTCTATACATCAAACACTGCAGTATCAATCTTTGAAATACAACTTCAAATAGGTATAACCAATAAAAAACAGCACCTTGTCAATAAAGATATGGTCTATCACCTAAGTTATGAATAACTTGAATTTGGAATTTTAGCTTAGAATTTTACATGGACATAACATGAAAAAATCCCAACAGACAAAACAAACCACTTCTGAATAAAATACAAATCCTATTAACTGTTGCCTAAAAATGAAATTAAACTTTGAACTTTCAAAGTTTTTGTTTATTCATTTATATTTTCTTATTTTGCATTCCATTTTAACACTCAGTGACAACCCACGTTTTTTGTCCAGTCTTTTATAGAAGACTTTGCATCAAATCACCCAAAAGAGAAAGGAAAAACAAAAGGCCAATAAAACTCCAACAAAACAAACTCTTTCCCATGTTATAAGACAAAGAAAGGGTTACTTTAACACCAGATTTGAGAACCAGCACACAATTTCTCCACATGAAGAGTAATTGTCCCCTCTCCTTTAAACTGTAACATCATCCCATCAGTTTCCAGAAGTAATAGAAACAGCAACTGATAAATTTATAATGGTCTTATGAAGGTCTGCACCAGTCAGTCAGTTGCATGCAGAAATAGTGCATTTTAAAGTTTGACAGCTCCTTATTATAAAAAAAAAACAAACACCAAAAAACACCAAAAAAAATATCAACAAAACCTCTCCTTTCTCCCCTAGCTGCTGTCTCTCTCCAGGACATGGAGCCAAATGAGGACTCCTAGTTGACAGTGTTTTCTGCTCTTCCATTTTCTACATAATTTCTCCCCAAGTTGAATTATGTCCCTGGCACATGATGCCACTGCCCAAGCAATCAACCAGTCTGCAAGTGTTAAGATGGTATCAGTTTATCACCAGTTCACACTGAAACTAGAGGGTGACACCAGGCACTAGGCACTGATTAGCTAAAAGTTGATCTATTCTGCATATGCAATAGATACTGAAGTTGAAAATCTGCATGACCATAATGTATAAATACCATTTAGGGGAATTTTCACACTTGCCTGTTTACGAGATCTCATTGCTGCCTCTTCTAATGTTTCAGCAGCCTCAAATTTGCCCTGTCGCCTGTAAAGTGCCCCAAGGTTCTTTAAGGTAGTTGTTACTGTTGGGCTATTTAAAGATAAAAAGAGAGAAACATTTATATGTTAATATATACATATATATACACACACAATTCACTAACTAATAAAAACTTCAATATAGTATTTATCATAATTTTTGTAATTACCTAATAAGTCACTCTTGAAATATACTATATTGTACTTCATGTAGATTGGAAAATGTTAACCCTTGTGGGGAACAGTCCATCTCCTCTGCCCCCACATAAAACTAAACAAACCCCCCTTCAAAGTGCAATAACAGCTCACACTATGACTAGTCAACAGCCCTGAAGTAACCAGGTGGAAGTAACCAGCCTCTAGACCTGCTTGAGAAAAAAGTGCAGTGCTATATCCTTGCATTTCTCAGATGCATCTCAAGGTGAATACACAGCTCTGAGTGCATCCAAATGAATAACTGTGAAGCTTTCAGAAAATTCCCACTCGTTCACACAGTGACCATTACTGTAGCATGTGTCAGTCACAAAATGAATTAGCAGTTCCTTTTTTACATAATATCTATTTGAAGTTTCTATGCATTCAAATTACACTTGAACAATAGAGAAAATAAATAAATAAACCACACATTCCATTAACAAGTCTCACACTCCAAGAAGACATGTTTGTTTCAACAACACAATGAGAATTAGCTTAGTCACAGTATTGTTGTGTGAAGTTTTGCTCCAGTGACAGCAGAGAAAAGATCTCCTCATGCATTAAAATGAACTACTACATATAAAGCAAACCAACAAAATATATTAAATCCAGAGTTCAGGATGGAGAAAAAAAGCCATTTTCAACATCCTGTTGCTTCTCCAATACAGGAATTCAAACACTGAAGAAATCAAAAACCCACACTGAACAGTACTAGGTGCAAGGGTTTTTTTACGTTGTACCACCTGCACGTTAAAAAAAAAAGACAGATAAGGAACAAAATTAAAGCAAACAAACAAATATTTCACCAAACATGAAACAACCTGAAGTCCTGATTTATCTTCTTCCATTTTAAAATACACATTGTTGTTCACACAAAACTATATTCTTCAAGCCTTAGAAACTCAAGTAATGCTGAATTACAGCAGTTTAACTTTGTTTTCTCATGCCAGCTAGAAAACTCACGACTCATTTACGTGCACAGTCTCCTTTTTGCTTCTGGCCTTCCCTAGAGGTCTTGCTGGGACAGGGAGGGCAGGTATGCCAACCAACAGTGTAAAAAGAGAGAAAGGTGACCTACTAAGGACTGCAAGGAACTCAACTGGTGAATTTTTATGTCACTTCCTAGATCCAACCAGCCTAGATTAAAAGCAGTCTCAGAACTTGGAAACTGCTGCTGTGTTCCTGACACGTAGTCTTGGGGCCTCAATTTTTGTACTATAAATTTTATAGTCCTAAACAAGCAGCTGGCTTGGTTTCATTTTTAAACATGCTTTGACCTGACACTTCTGGATACTGGGTATTGCCACACTGCTTTTCCTGTAAAGAAGTTACCCACCTGTCAACTTTGCAAGCTTTGTACCAGCCACCATATTCTCCAAAAGATGTGCCATCTTTTTGCTTTCCCTAAAACAAAAGTAACATCAAAGTAACTGATTTGTAACTTAGATAAAAGTTAAAAAAATTATTTATGACAATGGCCTTACTTTGCATTCTTCCCTCTCTTCTGCATGCATCCAAATAGGCTTATTTTCATCTAATGAAACAGAAGAAAATAAATTATAGAAGTAGAAAACTAAAAGGTATTCATAGTTTGATTTTCTGAAATGAAGTGTGAACCAAGGAATTACAGTATTACCACCACAAAAAAAAGCTTACTGTCCACACTACAAGCACCAGATAAATAAAACATGCATATCTTTGTTTATAGGTTTACAATTCTGTCTCCTTTTCTTATCTGCCCTTAGAAATAGTTACTTCTGAGAAGCTTTGAAGTCAGTACATGCTGCCATTGATTTGTCATGTGCCTAGTCCTGTGCTAGAAAACATGCATTTATTTATTTTATCTTAACAACTGTTTTGACATCTACTAAACAGTACATATGCTACTGTCATGGAATGCAATGAAAATTCTTCAGTGTGATTTACAGTTAATAAAATGTGTTTGATTTCAATGTACAGTGTAATTCACAATTTGAGGGTATCTTCTATGTTCTTTAAAAGTATTAACAGAGGTTTCGTATTAACAGTGTATTTACTATTTAATTCAAAATCCTGTGCTGACTTTTTCCTGTGACTGGAAATTTTTTTTGCCCCTATAAAAAATACCAAGATTTGTTTTGGTTGGGCATAATATAAATTATACCAGAAGTACAAGCCATAAAACATAAACCTACTAAGTCTACCTAAGAAAAACTTAATCAAACATTACTGCTAAATCAAACATTACCGCTGCATCTTACACTTTCTTATGATGAGTGCACTTCAACATATCTCTAATCTCACTTTCAAGTCTACCTCAAGCAGACAGTTTTAATCAGGATACTATTAACTTCCTGCGTATTTTATTTCATTATAACTACAGAAATGAAACACACAGTCAAATCTAGGGACTCAGTTTCTTACCATCTACAGAGCCAAACTCCCGTTCATGAGCGCGAGTAAGAATCTCTTTGTATAAAGTTTCTGCTTGCTTAAATTTGCCCTGTTTTAGGTAGCAGGATGCCTGAAAACAAAATATCCCCAAAATACAGATCAGCACACTTTTTTTTCTTGATAAATAATAAACACATGCTGAATAAAGGTGTATTTCAATTCAACAGAAAATTTTACTTTTTCTTAGGTTTACTTTCTAAAAGGCTTACCAGGTTATTCTTTGTTTTTGCAACATTTGGATCATCTGGTCCCAACTTAGTCTGGTAAATCTCCAGTGCCCTCTGATAGTAGTATTCAACCTCCTCATATTTACCCTGGTTCTGGCACAGTAAAGCCAAGTTATTCAATTGTTTGGCAACATCTGGGTGATCTTTCCCCAGAACCTGAAAATTAAATACGTTAATTAAAATTTAATTAAACATTAAAAATTTGAATTAAAACACTCTCCAATCATTGTATCAGGGTTTAGAAATGCATCATTTAGAAATACCCCGTTAGTTTTTATTCCTCATCAATTCAACATGAGCATGACAAAAGCAAAATTTGCTTTTGAAAGTATTCAATTCTGTTACAAACTGAGAATGCTGCAGAACAATTCCTAACAGGAATAATGTCAGCAGTATAATAACATTATATGCAGGACATCATTAAAACACGCCTGAAGAGGCAGGCAAGTCTCATGGGCTAGAATAAATATCTACATAGCCACAGAATAATCAAAGGGGAAAGAAAAGGGTAAAGAAGGTTAATTACAAAATACAGAATTTAGAATATACAGAGTGCTCAAACAGCTCTGTAGGACTACAGGACTACTGTTTTGAATTTCAGACATTGTTAACTACTAGGGTATTGCTAACTCCATGGCTTATCTAGCAGATCTACCCAACCAAAACACGAAAGTGGTTAACTTTGTCCTCTCCCTCAAAAAAATCCATTCAAAGCTGCTGTATTCTTTTAGTCAATACCTTTTCTCTGATTTCCAGAGCTCGCTTACACAATGGTTCAGCTTCTTTGTACTTTCCCCGTTTACCATAAAGTACTGCAAGATTGTTTAGAGTTGCTGCCACCTGTCAACAGCAGAGAAATATTAGTTACACTGGAATTTGCTGATATAAGAATCTGACAAATAAGCACATCTGCAATGCACTGAAGTTTTCAATTTTTTCATGCACAGGGCAGACCTCTTGAAATTTGTAAATGAAGAAATAATTATTATGGAATGCATACATACACAAATAAGGAAATTAAATACTTTTGCTTCATTGTGAAAATGTCATTTAGTGCATACATTTTTTTCATAAGTTCTTCTCTTACAAAGTTACCTCCCATATACACACCCAGAGCTGCCCAGCTTCACATAGGTTATATAAAGTGAGATCTACTAATTTTAAACGCTATGTACAAAAGCTTGATTTGTGTTTCATTTGAAAGCAGCAGTGAAACAAATCAGAAGTACACCTTCAATCTGAATTTAATAAAGTGATACGAGTAAGCAAATTAACATCTTTCTTCCCAAATTGATTTCCCACAGAAAATCCATGCAATCCCAATCAACTACGTGCAAGTCATCCATGATGAAACAGCATTAAATGTAACGCTCAAAAGGTATAAGAATGTTTCACTGTGGCCTCCTACCTGTACTGTTTAGAGATAAGCCAGGTCTTAAAAACTTTCCTGTTGAGTTTAATATTAGAATGAGTTGAAAAAAATTCAGTGCAAAACACAACAAAAAACATGGTATTGGATATATACAAACCGCTGGATGATCTTTGCCCAAAGTCTTTTCGCGGATAGCCAAGGCATCGTTCAGGAGATTTGCTGCATCTTTGTATTTGTTCTGGTCCCTAAATTTTGAAGAGTCATAATTAATAACAGGGATTCAGAAAACAAAGTAAAAAATTAAGCCAACTTCAGTACAGGCCTAAAGATGCTAGTACAAAAGAAGAGTAATTGAGAGTATATTCCAAAATCAGGAAGTAAAAATGTAAAGGGTGCAACTGTAGTTTGCTGGTTGAGGAGTAGCATGCACTGCTTCCAACTGCTGTCCTGTTTATACAGGATAATCTGTAGGTGGGTTATCAAGACATGCCACCTCAGGAAAAAAAAAAGAAAGTATCAAAACCAGGTGCATTCCTAAAACAAAGGCAAAGGCACAAATGCAGCAACTTGTTTTGACTTTTAAGTATAGGGAGACATAAATATTAAAGGACCCTCTTGAGGGTTTTAATAAAAAATAGGTGATAGAAAGTAATACAAGTCATATTAGTCTCAACATTAAAAGGTTGTAGCCAAATATTTTACTGATACTCATCTATGTCAGAATACAAACCTGTACACCAAAGCAAGTATATTCAACATAGTGGCAACATCAGGATGATCGTGACCCGAAGTCTTCTCCAGATCTTCAAGAGCTTGTTTACAGAGAGGCACGGCAACCTCATATCTACCTTGGGAAGCATACTGAATAACAAGATTATGAAGGGTCCTTAATCTTGCTGGAATTTCATAGCCACCTTGCTGGGCAGCAGCTGCTGCACTGCTATGCTGCTGTTGAACTGAGAGAAATCAAGAAAAATTTAAGTTGTTTAAAAGATGACTGTAACAAGAAGCATCGCATATTACTGCTCAGTGACAAAAATCAGACTCACTGGATCTTATTTTCTCAAAACAAATTATTACTATTAAAATGTACTTCAAAGCAGTCATGCTGTCTTGAGCCATGACAGTGAAAATATCATATTATTCTTCACTTTCTGCCCAGAATTGTATGAATATCATTTTATACTTCTGTTAGCCTGAAGAGCCAAATGTAATAAACCAGTGAAAAATGTAGGAAATTATTTCAGCTCAGCAAATCATTAAAAATTCTCAAGAATATTTCATAGTTTTGCACTGAGAAATATCAATATTTCCCACTGCAAAGAAACATTAACATAGACAAGTCAAATAACATGCAGAAATGCTTAAGTGGTTTGTCCTTCTTCCTTTACTCTCCATCTCTAAACATACACGGGTTTTTTGCTGTATCATCTTTGTGTGCTACTTCAAGGAGTATTTAAAGTTGGCACATAAAGGATTAAAGCAGCTTGGATCCAACAAAAAACTGTTGGAAGAGAAAAGGCACTGAGTCATCAAACTCAATGTCAACCTTTAGACTAACTAACTCTTAAGGCTTAGCCAGTTGTTTTCCACCAGCACCTAACCTTTGGTTGTTGCAACCCTCATCCTCCCACTGCTCCCAAAAATCTACTACCTCTTTTCTCTTCACCTGGGAGATTTCTGGGAAGACTGAGAAAACTCCCTCTTATTTTCATAACATTCTAGACAACACACAGGATAAAGCTCCAGCCACAAGCCTCACTTTCTTATCTCATTTCTATTAAGCAAAAACACTCTCACGTCAGGAGAATCGTGCAATTCCAAACCTACACGCACAATCACTGCCTACCAAAGCACTGAAGCCTTTCAATATTTGTCCTGGAGATTGAGGGAATTACTAAAATGACAACTTTGTATTTTATAAAGCAAAGTAAGGTAGATTGACTATGTAGGAATATAGACAGCTTTGTCATTCACCTTTCCTACTACAAAATTCTAGGGAAGGATGGATGAGCTCCAACTCAAGGAGTTTATGGTCAACACTAACCTCTTCTAAACTCTTCAAGTCTTCCTTCCACTGCTGGCTACAGATATAGCTTTACCATGCTATCAAAAATGCACGCATGTACGCATCCATTTCAAAGGAAATTTGAAACCCAGCTGATTACAAAGGCAGGACCCTTCAGGCATTTTTCTCAAGTAATTTGCCTACTAAGAATCATTATCATACTAGGACACTGCATATATACTACAATACAAATACATTATATAATACCAGCTTTACAGCCATACAGAAAACATAACATTTCACTAAGCAAGGTTTATCTATTGGCTTCTTTCAATCATGCTACCAAACCTCCAACTTCACTGGATATTCATCAGTTCTTCTGACCTGAAGACAATACTTCTAGAATTAATAGTAAAACTAAGGAAGACAATCTTAGCAAAGGACAAAAGATTGTATGAGAAAGACTACATACTGAAACGTGCCCCAAAATGTTAAATCAGATCAAGAATTCACCATCTGGGCAGACCATCAAAAAGCTTCCATGTTTCAGAATCTGCCTCAGACATTTGAGACAAACCTCTTCCATTCTGAGGCCCGCAGGAAAGACCACGGGACCGATTTTGAAGTCAGTCCCAAGAACTTTACAATAGCTAAAAAAACTGTTTAAAAACCTAGGCCCCAGTTCTGTACACATCAGTGTATAGAAGGCGTATCAGTGACTGACTTCCCTATTCTAGCAGAGCCATTCACCACTCTGCCATGTTCCAGGGAACTACAAGTATAGATTAATTTTTGTATAGAGTATCTTTATATTCTGCATTACAAAAATACACTAATATTGTAATTTTAAGTGCACTTACTTCCTTGTCCTTGATCATCTTCATCATTGGGAAATAAGTCATCCAAAGGCTCTTTGGTGGAATCTGTATCTTTATCCTCCTGTAGAACAAACCCAAACAAATTGTTACACTGAAATCTAAGGCAAAAAGGGACAGTCCATTTAATCAGCAATATTCAAGGAAAAACTCGCATACAGAACTCAGAATTAAAAATAACATTTCTCAGAGAAGTTTTATGAAGGTCTTAATGTTCAAATGTATTTACACAATCTGTCCCAAAACAATACAGGACACCTTCAGAAGAGCCAGGAATAGAAATCAGGTCTCCTACATTTCAGTCTCAATTTAAGCACACAAGAACACATTTGGTATTCTTACAGAGACATTATACCTACTGAAAGTACCCACTGAAGGGTGAGAGCTGCTAAATATAGAATTGTCCACTGCACTTTTTTAGCCGTAAGCGCAGTTATAGATGAGCAAGAGGAATAAGGAGACCTCTATTTCTGAGTACTCAGATTCTGCACAAAAAAATAGATTTTGCAATTGTAATCTGTAAGGTTCAAAACAGACAAACAAAGAAAAAAACCACAACTAAACACTTAAAATACTGTTCATCTCCAATAGTTTCCTTCTGGAACCATAATAATCTCTCAGTGTGTATCCCACAATCATGAAAAATAAAAGAAACAGATCACCCTCAATTCTGTTTCTTAAATGTGGAGTCTACACAATATAAATAGGTGAAGTTCTCAGAAATGTTAATCTCTGTAAGGAAAAACCCTAGGAGCAGAACACACTCCTATTTTTCTGGCTATGTATCCAACACCTTTTTGCACAAATGAGAAAAAGACAACTGCTGCTGCTGGCATTCAAGTTCAATGGTGGAAGAGTGGGTGCTCTGCAAAAACAGCAGATTGATGAGACGAGAGCTCAGATGGGAAGTTCACAATTTCAAGTGTGCCAATTCCAACCTCATACTGAGTATATGCAAATTACTATTTTCAAAGGCTGACAACAGACTGTTCATGTGGTTAGTGAGACTAGACAGATGCTTTGCTTACTTTGCCCCTATTTGCCCATTACACTTCAAAGAATGCTGCTATTCAGGCCATCAGCAGATTACAGTTCAAGAGTTAGCACACCAAAATCCCAATATTCCCTCCTCCTGCTCCTTTTGTAAACAGGCCTCACTGGTAGTATCCAGCTACAACTACAAACTCATGAAACAACACTGAAAAGTTCTGTGTGCAGCTGACCAAACCAACTCTCACTACTCACAGAACGTTAATAAGTATTTAGTCAAGCAGTCAGTTAAGCATGACTAAAATGTATACATTTTCAACCATTATGTTGGAGTAATTGGTTATGAAAAACTGCTCTTTTACACAACACGGTTGAGAAGGTCTGAATGCACAAGATGAAGTCTCTCTCTATAGTGCCAACTAACTTAACAAAAAAACCCAAACAAACTACAAGGGCAAATAATTCAGATGTCTTTTAAGGTGAGAAGTTACTTAATTTTCTCTCTTAATATAGGAATACATAACACAACAGGCTAGCTAAACACAACTGAAAATATGCAGATGACCACAATGTCTGGCAGAAAGTAATGAAAGAGGATTCAATAACATCCTATCTTAGTGTAAATTCTAAACAGATATGAAAGCTACACACTGATTTCACTAGATAAAAATGAAATATTTTTCTTGCAGTCAAAATAAGTGAAGTCCCCGATGTACTTAGAATCTCTGCTAGTTTACATGTCCCAGCTATTCTAACTGTTGAATTTACATGAGGAAATTTTTGGCTTGAAGTTTAGTTCTTTATATTTTAAGGTAATACGATTGTAAGTATTTATGGGTTTTGATCCTCCTATATATTCTATTATATACAGTGAAAAATTTACTCTTTTATGAATGAACTGAACTCTCAGAATGTTTCTGCAAACTATCTGACACTGGTACAAGGTGAGCGTTTTTATGACAAGTTCATATTTTAGAGACAAATAAAAAGCTTGTATCTGTCATTTCTGTAACTACGTAGATAACAACACATGTTAGTGTAAACTGCTTTTTACTATACAGCTACTTACTGATGGTGAAATATCATCATCGTATTTTTTTAACTGATTCATGAATTCTAGATGCTTTTTCTCTTCCTCCAGTTGAGCCACAGACTGCTCACTCTTCTGTAGTTTCTGTTGTGTATTGGCTAGCTCATCCCGTAGCCACTGATTTTCCTGGCATAGCCGGCGAACCTGAGCACGCAATTTCTGCTTCTCTGATTCCACTGCATTTAAGTGGTTTGACAAGGCCATCATTACCTAAAAAGTAGAAGGTATCACGTGATATATTTCCTCTAGAATGCAGTCCTGTATTTAACATAAAAGCCTTTTGTAATTTAAAACCTACGTTAGATGCGAAATCTGGTAAAGATTCTCTTCATGTATCTGGTTCTCATTTTTCCTCTAAACTTTTTTTGCCACAGCCACAGAAATCATTGTTCCATTAATTCAAAATGGAGAAGTAATGCTTTTAACTTGAAGGATCACAAAAATAACCTAAGAATACAGAGCTCTCATTTAGGAACGTTCAGACAGAAAAGGATTCATACACATCCTCACAGTTCACAAAGACGAGCACCTTAGCATAATGCTAACATTCCAAAGGGATAACTACAATACTGAGATCTCAAATGCACAACTGAACACACAATTTTTAGAAGCACTTTATGTATATCATATCATAAGCTTGAGCACACAGACACTCCCTGTGTTCAAACGGCCACATTAGGGACAAAAAAATAGAACAGAACATAAAAGTGGACTATCTGCTTGGGGTTTTTGTTAAGTAAAGTTACACGAAAAAGGAGCTTAAGTGAAAGCCAACCACTAAACACAGAAGATACTCTTCCTTCACTGTTCATGTAAACTCCCACTGACACAAGCAGAAAATCTGCCAGCAACACCAGGGAGCACTGCTTGTAAGAATGGGCAGCTGGCGATAATAAAAATTTTATTTTAGATGAGTTTGACATCCTCAAGTTATTAGCATTTAATCCTCTCAAATTCATGTTTCTTTAAAACAAAGTTACCTTGAAGTGTTTTTAAACCAAGTATTTTATGTGAAATAGATGGTGCCCTTAGCTGAAATCTCAGGTTTCAAAAAAACATATCCAGCCTTTGAAAACTACTTTTTCCTATAAAAATAAGATAAAACTCCAGGTATCTTGTTTTAATACCAGTCCAAATCTCTGGACTTCAGGACCTGCCTATTTACATATTCAGAAATTGTTAATACTTTAAATTCCTTGGCCTATTCAAACAGTGGCATTTGTAACATCAGGAAAGTTGTGATAATAGGGTCAACATACTAAAACTACACTCTACAAGCTATACTGGCGAACTAAAATCCTTTGTAATCCTACTCTCTAGAATTAACTTAAAGTTTTATTACTCCTTCAGCAAAGTCAGTTTCATTTTTGTGGAAATAACACTATGACTTGAAGGTAGGTCTGATAACACACACAAAAAATCTACAAAATATTTCCATCGCTGAATTTAAATCCTGCAAATCAAAAATACACTACAGTTTTCTAGCCAAAGCATGGAGAAGGAGTAAGCTTATCATGTCTGACAGCAGTAGTTTGAAGTTCAATTGCTTTCCTATCGCAGTAAATGCAGACTTCTTGGCTCCTTGCTGCCACAGTTCACAAAACGCCATAAGGGGCAAACAAGGTAGTGACATCTGCAATTGAGGCTGCTGAATCCAACTGAACCAAAACCTAGAACTAGCTTTTTGGAGTCCCAGTACCATCTCAAAGTTAGGAGACAGAAGCTACTCATTCACTCACAGATCTCCTAGAAACACATTAAAGTTACCTCAACTATTGCAATTTTATTCCATGTATCTTCTAGTATTTTCTTCCAATACAAGGGATCAAAGCTTGTACAATATACTAAGGCCTGACAGTCTACCATAATGTCCAGGGGTTTGACATTCCTATGCCTGGTAACCCATATTTGTTCATTCTCTCAGGCCTCAATTCACCATAATCCAATGCACACAACTTCCAGATCCCCAAACAGTAACTGCCCAATCCAGAGGAGAAGACTGAGCACAGCTATAGACCAATACAAAGTCTATCAATATAAAATTAACTAACTGAAATTTTCAACTCACTTGCAAACATCCTGCCATATTATCCCGGTGTCTGTGTCATATCACATTGTTTCAGGTTTTGACCTAGTACAAAATATCCTAAAGCCATGCTGTATATATAGTTCTGATATCCTGGCTAAACATGCATCTTCTGACTCATCTTCTGCAGATGATACCTTTTCACAGTAATCAACTCAGAGTCCTTTCTTTAATGCATCTGTGAAAATTGTTCAGATTCTGTACCTAACCTTTAAAATGTTTAGATTCAGTTTAGGTTTAGTAAAATGTTCAATAAACATTGGAGATTCTTAAGCCCCACAAGCATCATGAGGTATAAAGAACCTCAGAATCAAGGAAATATGAACATGAATTTAAAGTTACAACAGAGCTCAAACATTGAGCACATTCATTTCACACATTCATTTCTTTGTGTGTCAGACCTCTCTATGCAATAAGAGTTAAAACGCCAATGCTCTGTTCCTGAGCTGCTCAAACATTACCTGCCGTCTCGATGAAGTAAAGAGGTGCTCAGTTATGAGCTTCAGTGCTTTAACACTGAATGCATAATTAGTTCTGTAAAACTGCCAGTCAGACAGTAGCTACCTCTATTAATTACAGCAGTCTTTCCCCCTTAACATACAGTAACAATAACATCCCAGCATATTACTAATATTCAGTAAGGCAAATGTAAGTCCTCAGAGTCTGAAATGCTTTATTTCTACTGCAATTTTACCTGTGCTTCACTAAGGCCAAGCTCCAGCATTTCCAGTGACTTTCGAATCATGTTTGATTTTTCTTCAACCAGATTAGTTTCATCATCTTTCTTCAAACATTTCAGCGTTTCAAGTAAGCTCTGTAAAATTGAATTGTGTTCATTCTTCAGCGCCTCTAGTCCATTAATCACTTGCTTAGTTTTGGCAATTATTTCATCTTGAGTAAGCTTCTCCAACTTCTCTTCCTTTAAATACACCATTGTGGACATGTTTTCATACATTCTGAAACAGAAGAGTACACTAGTTAACCCCAAAATAAAAATAAAAACAACAACCAAGTTATTTATGACTGAATAAACCTTTCCTTTAAGAAGTAATTAAAACATATGCATTGAAAATGTAATATCTTTTCACATCTTTTACAATGTTTTTAGTCCTGGGTTTGAACAGTGTTTCAAGTTTTTCAGTTTCTAGTTCAAGAGTTAATATTAGCACTAATTCATAAGCCAAAAAACAGCTGAAAGTAAAGTTTGTATTACATTGCAGCAGAACAAGTTCTAATGAGCACTGAAGAGTCAAGCTGCATCTGCAGGATGTCCAAAAGCAAATCCTTCTGCATGCTTCAATGTTTTGTAGTTACTCTACACCAAAGGTGGGAGATGGGTGTCTGCATCTAAGTAATCTATGTATAGATGTGGTTATAAATAAATTGTAAATGTTAATCACCACGGTAGAAGTTCAATGAATTCTAGGTGATTAATACAGATAAACTAACAAACACTCAATTCACTGTTACAAAAAGAACACACAAAATCAAGGAATTGATACCAAAATCTGCATTAGGCCTGGCAATGGTCATGTCTTCATGCAAAAAATATAAAACAGCCCAGGCAGTACTCATCCAACATATGAAATCCAGCAGACACTAATTTCTTACTATAAGGAAAAAAAAGGCTGTCAGATCATAGACAGAATCAAGCACACAGCCCTGGCTGAGTACACCTAAATTGCAATTAATGAAGGCTAAGCCAGCACAGAAGCTTTTGAAGAAGGGAAAAGCAGTTTTAAACCCACTGGGTCAAAAACATGCTTAAAGCCCATCACAACAGTGGACCTGCTTTGTAAATAGATGGTTTGTGTCTCAACCTGGTGTGCCAGATTTTTAAGCCACCTCATTCTAAACCAAATGTAGCAATATGTTTTCACTGCCTCAGAGCTACCAGCACAAGCAACAATACTGGAGCTGGTGTCCAGTCAGAAGCTACTTCAAAACACAGATTGATTTGAAGGCCCATGCAGCCTAGGAAAGTGATTCTAAAGCCTCCACTAGTGAAATCTCTCCCACTGACAGGAAAATAATAAATCTTTAAATAACTAATAATTAAACAAACAAGCCTGCATAGGCTTTGTAGGGTGCTTGTTTAAAATGATCTCTGTATAAAACACTACTGAGAATTGGGACAGTGTTCAGAGTTGTATAGCTTGTGCTTGGGAGAACAATTGGAAAACAGAACAGCATGATAAATTACATGTTTGTTATCAAACCTGATTTTTTGTAGGAGTAAGATTATTAAGTAAACATCTAATGCCTTTTAAGAGTAGCATGGAGGTTTGGTGGTATTTCAATGAATTTTAAAAAATATATTATACAAAAGGGCATTACCTATTCAAACAAGACCATATTTGAATACACAATCATACAATTAGTTTACACACTCTAAGGCAGCAAACCCCATGCCGGAAGCAGACATGCATGTATATCGAGAAAAAGAGACAAATCCTACCATGCTTTCCCACTGTCACTTTTCAAAAATGTTCACTCTTTCTGTCTCTGTTTTTCCCCTACAGAAAAAAGGGCATATTCAAAGCCTTCTTAAGCTCTTGTTTAGCCTGTATACAGTTCATTTGCTGCAAATTTTGCAGGAATTCTAGTTTCAAATACCAATTTTTAACTCGGTGTACAACTAAAAACAAAACAAAAAATTAAGGTGCACAAAGGTATATAGTTGGAAAACAGCATTTTGGATCAGAGAAAAAAATATGCAATGCAGCCAGAGTTACAGACTAGCCAACTGGCTTAAGCAATTTACATATTGTATTAAATATGTGCCAGTGTAGATCTGAAGTGTTACCATCCTGATTTCCTTACCACAACATAGACTATGCTAAAGTACAAAAGTAAATTAACACTTTCCAACACATTTTTTTAAAAATCAAGCTATTTCCTTCAAATGCACAAAAATTAATGAACTTGGACAGATCAACATAAAAAGCCCTACATCTACTTAAGAGATTTTTTCAGAATTTTGTAATATGAACTCCCATCAAAGAACCAGATTGAGAACAGCATGAAACTTAAACAAAGAAAGCTTAAAGAAAGCAAAGCCAAGCCTACTGTAACCACTGGGATAATCTCATAATATGCAAACAACTTAAACTGATTAGAGATACAGCAGCTTAAGTATTTTGTTATTCATTAAGCTTTCAGACCATTTGCAGTAGTAATGCTGACAGCACAATTTATGCCAACATTCTCCTACAGACATACACACATCAGCACCAACTACTTAAGGTCTTCAACTCATATTTAAATATCTCTTCAATATAAATAGCTTTTCCTACTCAGCTACTTTAAAAAAAAAAAAAAAACCAACAAAAAAACCCACCATCATTTCCCTGCAGTTCACCTCAGAGAATTATTAAACCAAAATATGTAATCATATGAATCCTTCTTTCTGTAGGAAAACTTACCAAGAACACTTTTCTAAAAAACCCACTATTTTTTTCATTGACCAAAGATTAGTATGGGTCCTAAAGACAAACAAATAAACCAGTTCTACTTTTTAAATTTTACTCCCTTATTATGTATCTCTAAGAATTCTCTTCCTCAGTATCAGTATTTTCATTATTTTCGAGTCAGGTTTCAAGTACTAAAACCTTGGAAGAGATATTAAAAATGTATCTAGTGTCTAATCATTACAGTTTTCACATACAATTTAAAATACAATAAAAAACACAAAGCAAAAACTGAGGTCTGTAAACTGCTGTGTCAAGTCTAATTTTCCCTAAACTTTTTCCTGTGAATATACAGATACAAGGCAGAATAGCTGAAAATTACAGAATGTGTCTGCATACAAGAAAGAATAAATAATCTTCCTAACAGTAACAGCTACTAGATTGGCTCAAGAAGCTACAGGCCCCATCATCTACAAGTAATGCAAATTCCAAAAAGATGTAGGATATACTAAATTGAGCTTTTTGTATATCAAATATATACCTGTCAGTTCACTGTTTCATAACAATAATCAGTCTACTCAGGGTTTTTAACCCTAATTTCACTCTCAGTTTCTCCTGAATTACATGGCAAGGCTCAGCATCCTACACCTGGCATGCAGTTGTTTCATTTTGTCTTAGCTACAAATTACAAGTCATTAATTTCCTGCTCAGACCAAGAACACATCTCATTACATTATGGAACGCGACATCTTGAACTTCTACACGCTTTAACTGCTAGTCTTCATGATGTGGAAAACTACTTTGTCAAACAATCCTCTAAAGATCACAAGCCTTCCAAGCACACACACACACACACACAAAAACAAAACAAAAAAACAGTCTGCCAAGGGACACAGGTAGAACGTCAAATGGTACATTAACTGCACCTCTTCCTAACAACGCAGCTCGGTGACACAGACTAGTCAGAAATGGCGCGGATGAATCACCCACAGATGTCCTTCATATAGTTAGAAAGGACTTGGACAGGACTTGGATAAGAAACGCTGTAGCTTGAATACAGTGTTGTTATGGTTTACAGTCAGAAATCTCCAAGTCTGAAAAAACAACTGTTACTTTTTTATTTAATCTAACATGTTAATTTATCTTTCTCTGTGCAGCTATTTCCGCTACCATAAGATTTACTCCCTACCATAAGAAAATTGATAATCTTTTTCTGTTTGACTTGCCCCCCTTTTAATTAAAATCATCCTTTACAGTCAGGAATTTTATTCCAACACATTCATCTCTAAGCCCACAAAAAAAACAAAAGCAGCTTTTTCCTCTTGACACATTCAGGACTGTAGCCAAACTGCCAATGCTATCTATCACTCTTTTCATCATACTTGAATCCACATATGAGCCTCTACAGAACAGAAAAATCTTGAACTGCACCTGCAAAGTGTGTCCTGTTGGAGGTCAGACTTAAGGTATACTCACTGACCCAGTTCTATTAACAGAATACTGCTGCACTTCTGTACTGCCTCACGTTTCCACATACGTGATCTCAGAAAGCATCTTCACAACCTCACACACATACACACAAGCTACTTTAAAAATGACTCAGTGAGAGCAATTAGATGGCCAGCAAGAAGCAGGTAAGAAGATGGAGTTGCACATTACTGGCAACCAACATTAAGCTAAGGAGAAGTGCTTTAGAACAACCTGCTTGAAAAAAGAATTAACTCCTTGGAGTCACTTTTCTATCAACTTCCACCTACTTATCACCGGAATTAAAAACAAACAAACAACAAATACCCAAACTTTCCTGTACTCCATTTGCCACTCTTCAACTCAGAGCTAACTCTGAATGAAGGAGTCTGCCCACCACTTGATGCAAAATTAAGGCATGCAAGGTAAATACTACAAAAAGGACATTTCTAGTCCTCTTTCATGTCAAGAGCATATCCTGATAAAAGCTCAGAATCATGTTCACAATCTGACCTACAACCTTAACACCACAAGACATCCATAAGAATGACATCAGGTAAGCATGCTTGTAAGCAGAATGGACAAACACTCAGATTTTGTAAAGGTTTAGCATTTATAAAGGGACACCCACACATTTCTGAAGAAATGCACAATAAGCATAGGACAGCTTGACTAAAAAGTGTAAAGCACAAAAAAACTTGAATACTGGCAGAGATTTCCACCAGACTAACATGGCTTTTCTATTAAGACAGCCAAGTGCAGCCTACTCCACACTGCATCCGTGGGAAGAGACTACACGGCCAGCTCTGGAAAACACAGTCAGACTCTAGGAAACCCCAATGAGTATCAATAAGCCCATCCACTGCATTAAACTATGTTTAAGTGAAGAGGACTATGTACTTGTTTAGCTGAAGAACACAGCCAGTGTATATTTGCCTCAATAAATCTTGGAATATTTTAACATCACAGCTCTGTTAAAAAATACAAAACTAATGTCTTCAAGGGAAAACCTCTGAATTATTTAGAAGATTAAAAAACTATTCAGGAGAACAGCAAACTAGTGAGTTATACTTGCTATTAAAGACATGACAGCAAAAATATCTCTTATAAAACCTGTAGCAAGGGTGATAATGACAGTTGCCTGAGAAAGCACAAGCTGTGAAGATTTGCACTGCTATGAAGTCCTTTTATTTAGATTTCTATAGCACGCTACATCAAAGCTAATGAAGCATGTAATGTTTCTTAGCAATCACATCTGCATTCTTATATGTAACAATCTTGACACTATTTTGAAACAAATACTTCTGCACATTTCAAGGATAACTGCCAAAAAAGCTTCAGAGTAATTTCAGCCTTCCCTCTTTTGTAGGAAGTAAACAACTTTCATTAGAATTATGGCTTCCTGTTGAAACACTTAATTCAGTAAAAAATCCTTATGCACTATAAAAGTATTTAGTGGCGTGAAAATATTCTGTAACTACATAGATTTTTCCTCCCCTTAAACCAAAAGGTTATTATGGTGTCAATACCTTGACAGTACTCCACTGAATAAACACCAGATAGTGTTTTAATTATCATATCTAGAATTTCATAATGCTGTAGACTCAAATACCACCTTGTTCCTCTTGCTTATGAACTGCTGCAGATAGAGGCCCTCTGATGGTATGTCAACCCCCCTACACATTAGTACACCTACCTTTGTTATTTGAATCAATAGAACACCAGGTTGGAAGAGATCTCAAGCATCAATCATCTGGTCCAATCTTCCTTGGTAAAACTATGGTCTACACAAGATAGCCCAACACCCTGTCCAGCTGAACCTTAAGTGTCCCATGTTGGGGAAATTTGTGTGAAAGGAACCAAGAGAAAGGATCCTCTTTCTGATATATCCCAGTCACTACATTTTACCTTTCAGATGTACTAAATATGGACAGCAATTAAAACATAGCCAGCATAATGACATATCTTAAAGCCAAAGTGACATCACTGAAAAGTAGCATCTGTTTGGATCCTACAATTAGTCCTCATATATCATAAACATGTAAGAGAAAAACATTCTTCTCTGTATACATACCCAAGTCCTTCTAACATCTTGGCTTTCAAATGAAGCTGGATGAAAATAAGATCCTTCTATGGATATGTTATCACATCAGAGATTACTCCCTGTGAAAGCTGAAGCAAGTACAAGAGAAATCTGACAGGTGTGCATCTAAGGCAGTTTAGTAGACCCAGTTAGGAGTCTAGAAGAACTACACCAAAAGCCATACTTTTAAGAAGGTACGTGCTTATGAACTCTTCGTTAATTAAGGTGACAATCATCCATTACAGATGGGAGGTACATAGCCATCCTTACTCTAAATATGAAACAACTTACTTTTTAAATATCCTCAGGCCTGTGGCAAGATCAAAACCTCATTCTTTTCCAGAATGCTAAAAGTGAACACAAATCCATTCCACATTTTCGTAGTCATGTGCAAAGAGCTCTAAAGTCAACTTGTCAGTTTTACTTATGCCCATGCAGTTTCTGAAGACAGACACAATGCAAACTGTCAAGTCTCCTAGGGCTTGGAGCAAAGGAGTGGTTTTTGTTTTTTTGTTTTGTTTTCACTACTGCTGTGTCAGCAGCAAACAGCGTCTGTTGATCTTCTTCAAAGCTGCCACTTCCTCAGTTTCTTGTGAGCATTAATAAACGCTTCCAAGCAGCCACCAACAGACCTTGAGAAAGCAAAGCATTTTGCCTGTTCACTAAAACACTGACACAACGTACCAGTCTGGGCCACACCTGTGAACCATAGAATTATTATCAAATTCCACAATTTTATCTTCAATATTCCAAGAACCTACATTTATTCCTGTGTGGAAATAGCCACTGGCTCTTCATGGACTTTCTATCTTGTATAACCAGGTCCTCAGTGAATCCTGAGTCTTATTAAGACATTTTTAACAGACTAGATGGTGTGACTGTCTCTTTGGGACTGGAATAGTGGTACACAAAACATTTTTCGATCTTGACTATTTCTCTCATTTTGCATTGCTATTTTTAGGCAAGAACTGCTTTATCAACTAATCAAAGTAAGCATCCATTTACATTATCTATCTTATATCTAAATAGCACTTAGGTAAAAGCACAGAAATCTTCCCATCAAATCAGACTTCAATAATACATTAAAAACTCCATCAGTTTCCACTTACTAACATCAGACCTATAATCTTAATCAAATCTACTTTTTATGGCATACCTATAACCATTAAAAAAAATGCATGCAGGAAGGGCAGAGAAGGCCACATTTTGCCTCATCAGATATATGTGGGAAGCTGTGCTGGCCATTTGCTGTAAGTACAGATTATGATGCTCTTACATACCTGAGGACAATGACAAGAAGGGTAATTTGAAACAGAACATGAAAACCAGCAAGTTCCGCAGACATAAAAGGAACATCCACTAACATTACTTCAGCACAGACTAGCCTTTAGGTGTAACAAATCCTTAAATTGGTTTTGAAGGTAATAGTTCACATTAAGATGCACAAACTGTACAGTCCCCCTTCAAGCTTTAGGGAAAACAGCCTACCCCTGCATATCTTTGCATTAAAAAAATAATCCAAACCCACTTACCTAATTCTTCCATAATGACTACAGAAAGAGTTATGCAATTAAGTAGTTCAGACATTACCCTGGGTAATGAAAAGGATTTAATTCTACCTCATTAAGTATTACATCAAAATGTATACTTTCAATGACAATCACCAGATACCAGACTAGTATTTATACCTCTATGTATATACACCTATATATATTTATACCTATATATACACACCTATTTATATTTTTTTATATGATGGAACAGTCTGGAAAAACAACCTTGTATGATTCATTGTTTCTCACCTGCAACAGTAGAAAGTTAACTTTGCTGTAAGGCTGAGAATAATGTCCTTGGTAAGTACTCCATAATCTGCAGGGCTTACTTAGATGGTTTTGAACTCTACTGGGCCAGGAGGTACAGAGCAGTAGAGCAGACCCTAATCCAGCATTTGACACTGTCACCTTAACATTATCTGCACTCACACCTGAGGATAAACCACAGTTTTAGCCTCCTCTCAGTTGTCTTTCACATTCATGATTTATCTTAGTGCTGGGGCACTGGGTGCTCCTTTGGAACTCCTGAAAATACTGGCTGTACTAACAATGCTAGCATGACAGTTCCTACCATCCTGCTGCACTACACCACCTGACTGACAGAGAACAGGAGCACACATTACTGGAAAACAGACATAAAAGAAGGAGAAAGTAACATTTTAAATAATATTTTTTAAATCATATTGTTTGGATAAATATCTTCGGAGAGCATCCTGGTACTGAGGACATCAAAACAGCCACTTCCTGAAACAGCTGTACCACTGAAAGCAACATATCAGGGCCTTTCAAGTACTGCTTCTTGTGCATTGCATTAGGGAACGGGGGAAAAATCAAACCAACCAACACAAAACCAAAACACTAAAATAAATTTTAAAAATTAATCAGACAGAATATTTCTAGGCCACTTGTTAAAACTGGGTGAGGATCAAGATTCAACGGCCACACAAACTACAGGTAGGACCTGTAGCTCAAACCCTACTGACTGTTGCTTTCCAAAATATGCTGTGCATCTGTGCTCTCTACCTGCATTCCACACAAACTTCAAACTTTGCTCTTCTAAAGTTAAACAAGTATTCTAAGAGCAGTATTTTAAGTATGCTCTAAAATCAACATGCAGCATAGAATTTTAACTTTAAAGTACTGTGAGAGAAATTGATACTAACTAAATAAGAGTTAGGAGCAGAGTAACTGAATCATTAATCTGCCTTTACCTGTTTTCTGAACAATGGAAAAGAGATGTATTTCATTAACAGCAAATTACTGGGACACTGAGTCAAAGCCCCCCTGTGGTGCCTCTTGCCTTTTCAAAAGATACAGAATAGATAACAGATCTTTGAAAAATTAGGACACCTGGCCAAGACATCTATCAGTACCATAACAAAAACCTACCTGCCATCCCTGCAAGATT
>NW_009952377.1:940943-946653 GCF_000747805.2 Chaetura pelagica
GGAATGCCCACCAAGCAGCAGCAGTCTGCTACATCTAGTGAGAACTCCAGGTCACTATCATATGTGCTGGAATCCTGCCAAACATCATCATGGCTCCTATACTCTATGATCTCCATACTTCAATATAGCAGTATTCATTGTACTGAATGAAACTGGGTTACATCCTGGGAAAAAGCAAATATAAAAAACAGTGCATTCTTGTACCTTCCACAAATTATTGCCTTCTATGTACAGAAGAATTCAAGAGTCAGAAATGGCTCACAAATCATCTGGCCTGGCTTCCTACAAACACAAGACTGTGGGCATTCATTCACTGAAGCTCTACTTATAGACAGTAAGCAATGCTCCCCATGCAGCCATGCACATTCACATCCTCCATCATGCCAGCACAAGAACTCTTGACCACAACAAATCAAATCAAACATCTGTGATGTTTGCTGGATTATTTTTCAGACAGAGGTGACAGCACAGAAAAAGGAAGTCCAGGACACAAACACAGGCAAAATGCACCTACTTGACCATGCTGCTATGCAGCAAGCCGTGTCAGCAGAGCAAGGAAGTGGGCAGGAGTGTGAAACTACATAAACCAGTAACAAGACTGAAAAAAAGTTCAACAATATCCTTAGACATTTATTGTATATTACTGCTGCTGTCAGCAGTGACATTTTAGGAGGTTGCTGATCCCCTCCTATCTCAAACCTGTAACTTCCCCTACCCCTTCAGAGATTCCCCTCCCATCTGACAGCCAGCCTCTACACTGGCTGGGGAGGAGGATCGGTGGGAATGCCACTTTCTTAACACACCATTCCCCCTCTGAGCAAACAGTACGACTGTGAGCCAGGGGGGCGGGGCAGGGAGGAACATCGGTTTAAGCCCATGAACAAATGAAATGTTAAAGGTGAGGGTAGAGTAAAATCCACCTGTGGTGAAAACAAATGGGATGAGGGTGTAACAGCAGTTTCCATGAAACAGAAACTGCTCAAGCTGCAATAGATAAAACTAAGACTTTCTTACACTGCTCAGCCAGATAGTGTTTGATAAAGGGACATCCATAAAAGCATTCAATCTATCTTAAGCACAACAACCTAAACAATGGGGAAAAAAAAATATTAAAAAAAAATAATAAAAAAAAAAGAAAATAAAGCAGGGCCACCCTCAAGGCAGAATCCTCCTCCTCCCCTGCTAGTCCCTAATCTGTATGACATGCTCTGCAAATCACTCAACTACCGCCAGCTGGAAGGAGCAAAATCAAGATACACTAGAAGAATGCAGATACTGCGTCCTTTAAGAAGATGAAAACCACCACCCCCTACCCTGTGGAATGGCACACATGCACAAATAATAGCATGTTGCAAGTAATCTTAGTTTTTTTGATAACTTAACTATTTATGCTGTCTCCAGACAAAACACAGTATTAGAATACCATAAAATTTCAGCAGTAATCTGCTCCCCAAAGGGACAGCAGTGCAGGCTTTTAAGAAACAGCTTATGAATATAACAGCAATGTTCATATGTAATATAAAACGCTAAGAGTTAAGATACATAGTTATCTGATGATTCAAAAAATTTAAGTATTGTCCTTTAAAAAGACTTATTTTTAGATCTAACTTTGTTTCTTGAAATACATATGAAACACACAATACAAAAAAAGCACACGTTAAGTAGTACCAAAAAAATTGTCAGACATTTCTTGACCTTCTGAATGTTAAATAGTGCAACATTAGCTTTTTTAATTGTTTTCTGGGATACATACAAACATGGGGTTATCAATCACATAGTAGGGTATAATTAGTCACCACCCCAATCCTAATAGTATGTAAGGCAATTCTGCTGACTGAACTGGATAAATACTTTGCTCTATTCACTTTAGAAATTAATATAATCAGCTAGAATTCTGACATCATCCCCAAAACACAATACAATGAATAGGTTTTATGGCAAACGTTTACAAAAGAACCAAAACAGGTAACTGTTCACTTCTATGTCTACCCGTAAAAGATACTTTACTACTTTTACCTGTAAGCAAGACATCATATTGAGAAACCATGTAAAAATCTGTACATTTAAGTAGAAAACAGAGCAAAAGCATATTTGGAACATGAGATTACATGATTCCACGTTTCCTAACGTTGAGCAAGATGACCAATAATTATTATTTGACAAAATAAATTAAGTTCTCCATGCACATCAAAACATAGCTTCCAGAGCAAAGACTGTTTCTGATAGAACTATAGAGTTAAATAGCAGTGTCCATGGGAGATAAGCTGCATTCAAAGAAACAAACTGATTAAATCAAGACACAGATACTTTCACTTGCATCTGTTTTCATAGCTGACTGAATCTAAAAAAACTGTCAACTATCAAAGATTAATTTGCTTTATATATCATAAATACATCACTGTATCTAGTGTTAACTGTATTTCTATATTCATCCTCTGAGAACATCTCCTTTGTTCACATTCCTAAATACACTATGTGGATTGGAAGCATACATCCTCAGTCCTCATGCTTGCCTACTCGCTATGGTCTGTAATTACAAAATACATTAATTATCTAGAAAAAAAACAACAACCCAACTACAGTGTCATCTTATGCCTGACGCCTGCAAAGCACTACACAAAACCCCCTATGGAAGTAATTCCTCCATCACCAAAAGGACCTGAAATTCTGGCTCTGTCCAATTTAAATCCCGCAAGATGAAGGCAAGAAAAGCATCTCAGCAAATCCAAGCCAGCCTAAGTGCAGCTTTTTATGGTGAGGAATTTATTGATTAAGCTTTTTTTCAAAGCAACCACACTTACTTCTATGGTCTGCTTTCAGAAAGAAAAACGTTTCACTGAAGAAATTACTGGGAAAGCCTTAATACCTCAAAAACACCCCAAACGAACTCTGCTTAGGATATAATTATTATAAGTAGTTCTATTTCAAAGTTAAAAAAAGTTTATTTTTAGAATGAACAATCTGTCTTTGACTAGTACGTGGTTACCACAAAGTATCTATTAGACATTATGTCTGTTATGCTTTTCTTTTAAGGAAAACGAGAGTTAACGTTGAAAAGAAACATTTCATAAAATTTTGGTCAAGGTAAATTCAATATTCTTATAAAACAGTTAAAAAAGCTTTGGAAACAAAAAGTACTACGCAGGCTGAATGAACTAGCCACTTTATTGCAATGATGATGGAACTGGTCCATTTTCATGATAGTTGTGTCATACTGACCACCACCTCACAGTCAGACAGACTACAAGAGGTGTTTATTTAAGTAGACCTAGATGCTTGTCCCTATACCTGTCTGCTACTGTGCTTTTCAATATTAAATACAGTATATTTCGCTTATTTATTAATTTACCAAATATTCTTTACTTTCCACTCCTCTTATAAAAGCCAGTATTTTAACAAGCATTTGTACATTGAATGAACTTTTAAAATAATAATGAGCTACGCACCAGGAGAGATGCTATTAACCCCAGCATAATAAAACCAACTGCATGTCTGCCAGAGAAGACAGAGGAAGAGATGAGAGTAACAGCACAAGCCCGCAAGTCTCAAGAGAAACAGATGCTGCATTAAATGGACTCAGAACCAAAATCAAGGCTACAGTATTTCCCCAAACTCCCAATTAGAGACACACGTTGTACGTTTGTATACACAACTAGATACACATATAAACACACAATACTACGTAAGTCGCAAACAAGTGAGGGTCTTTGACTTTATCGTGGTAAGTTCTCCAGAAACAGGAAGCAGCAATTGCTCGTACATGCCTTTAGTGTCTGTCCAGTATTATTTTGATCCTTGTATATTAGAATCATTCAGAACACCATATTCTGGACTCCTGCAAGCTGAATTCACAAGTTCGTATGCAATTCCTCTTTTGTCAAACACAGATGGTTTTAAAAATCAATTTCCATTAATAAGGCACTGTTAGCATATCACAGTAATTTGACAAACAGAAAATGAGGCTATTACATGAGACCTTTGGGGGGCAACTTCATTATATTTTTTAATTACTTAGGATAACATGTTTTCATGATTAGAAAGTGAAGGGCATCTAAGCTCGAATTGCTGTTAGAATTTCTCATTACTGGCACTGTCCAGTTCCATCATCATCCTTCAGAAGCAGAAAGGTTGCCAAACTTTTAACTGCAACATGATGCAGAAGTGATACTGCATTGTTGTGTGAGTTTTGGGAACAGGCTATTTTAACTCCCTGCATTTACCCACATGGTTCTGCATAACATAAAAGTGTATCTAAACGAAATGGCTGGAGTTCTCCAGATCTGTTGTAATTTCACAAAAAGGTTCTCTTAAACCCTGTGTTCACAAAAACAGTTGTGCAAGTGACTTAAAAAAAATACAAGGTCTTCTGTTCAGAATCACCAGACGGATCAGCTTTCTCTCTGCCGCCAGTAAATGCTGAACGTGTTACTTTCAATTGTATCCATAATCCCAGGGTTGTAATATCCTCTATCATGTTTCGCTGAAGCTTTGGAATTCGAAATCAATTAAAGCTATTTTCCAAAAGAGTCTAAAATCAACTGTGCACTCAGAAGTGCGCTGGTTTTTATTTTGTTACGTTGTTTGGGGTTTTTTTTTATGTTTCTTTTTTTAATTAAAAAGCTCAGGTGTCTACATCTCAAAGGTTCCTTTTTAGCTTCCAATGCACACCCTTTGGGCCTAAGTTTCCTACTGAAGTGAATACAGTGCAAATACAGAAGTGGAACTGAAAGAGACAATTACTTCCCAGAATCATTGTTACTAAATCTTATGCCAATTGCAAGAACACTAAAATTACATTTTAATGGTCTCAGTTTTATGTATTTTTATGTACCACTGTGAAAGTATTCAATATGCTGAACAACAGCTGTTCAAAGCAAAATACAAAAAAAACAACACCAAACAACTTTCACTTTTTATATACCTGTTTTTATTATTTGATTCTGTATTCTGATTCCATGAGCAGTACTTCAGTACTGCTGCTACATTTAAGTCATATACACTAATGGAAATGATTAGCAGAAAAACTAACAAACCAACAAAGAAGAGTAGAGACATCATCAGTGATTTAGCAGCCTTCAAGAAGCCAGGTGATGGCATTACACTTGATGCTGCTGCATCATGTTAAAATATGCTTCAACATGCTTACAAGACAAAATTCAATGAGAGTGAAGCTGTTCCTTTTTTGTGCTAAGAGAACAGCTGTGTAGATCTACAAATAAAGTATCCTGCTACCTAAAAATATCAGAAACGCCAAGCCAGAATGATTAAGATTTTACAGTGTCTTTCCAATTAATCTCTGCCCTAAAGATACAGTTAAGTCAGTTAGGTGATTCTGTCATTTTGCTGAAATAACGTGCTCCTACCCAGTGCTTTTCTTCCTTATTTCCTAAGTATACCCAAGACCTAAGCCTACGAATCCCCCCCGACACCAGCGCAGGAGGTGACCTACAATACAAATCCGGTCACTATTTACAAAACCAAAGGAAAGAGCTGTCCCCGCCTCTCCTCTCCCCATTTCCGAACTGCCAGCAGAACAAACCACCCCGGAGAAGTCCCCGAACCGAACACAAAGCGTCTCCCGGCGCCCGCACCGGCCCTGCCCGCTCCCTCCCTGGGCGTGCCCGGGAGACACCGCACGAGAAGGGGACAAAGCCGAGCCCATCCCCGCCGGCTTGGGTAGGGGAGGGGGCCCCTCCCCCCCTCCCTCCCC
>NW_009952377.1:947451-947716 GCF_000747805.2 Chaetura pelagica
CTACGACCCCCCCCCGACCCCAGCGCAGGAGGTGCCCTACAATACAAACCCGGTCACTATTTCCAAAACCCAAGGAAAGAGCTGCCCCCGCCTCTCCTCTCCCCATTTCCGAACTGCCAGCAGAACAAACCACCCCGGAGAAGTCCCCGAACCGAACACAAAGCGTCTCCCGGCGCCCGCACCGGCCCTGCCCGCTCCCTCCCTGGGCGTGCCCGGGAGACACCGCACGAGAAGGGGACAAAGCCGAGCCCATCCCCGCCGGCTT
>NW_009952377.1:948536-968048 GCF_000747805.2 Chaetura pelagica
GACGCGCGGGGCCGTGCCCAGGCCTTCCCTGCCCGCCGGAGCGTGTCCGCGGCCTGCGGAGCGCTCAGGGCGCCCTGCGGTGACGGTGAGGGGGTGTCTTTCCCTCCGGAGCCGGGTCCCTCCGCAGCTGTTGTTTGTGCTGTTGGTTCCGAGTGTGCTGGGCAGCACGTCAGAGCTTGGCTGCTGTGGGGCAGCTGGCAGAGCCCGGTCCCGGTTGGGCGTCTCTGGACACGCACACCCGGAGCTGCAGGACGCGCCGCTGCCTCGCGGTGACCCGGGGAACAGGCCGAGGTACCAGCTCCTGGGGTGGTTTGGGCCCCCCGCAGGGCTGGTTGTGTCAACACCCTTGTCTTTGTTCCACGCTGAACTAAGTGAAAGACCCCTACTCTTCTACAGGTGTACACAGAAAGAGTGATAATTCCATGAGAGCGTGGTGACACTTGTCACAAAAACTGTTTCTTTGCAGCTTCCAGTTTCATTCCCACTCTAGGCAAAGAAGGAACAGTCACAGTATCTTCTTCATGTTGCTTTGTGTTCTGCTAGGCAGAAGTGAAGCCCAGAAATGAAAGATGGAAAGAACTCAGGTCTAATATGAAAAAAGTTAAATATAGCAAAGCAGTAAAATGTACATTGGAAATAATCAGGGAACAATGGCAACTTAACTTTATCAATATAGTTACTAATGTCTGGGCAGAATATTAATAGAAAATAATACATATAATAATACATATACTATGTATTGAGTATGAATCATGAGGCAATGGAAACATACAGAGATATGGTAAATCAAAAAGTGCAGCCTTACCTAAAAACTAATACCTCAAATGCACAAGGAAAGCATGGCTTACATATGTTCACCCTCACATGGAACATAGAGCAAGTCTGTGAAGTGGCAGATGTGAGAGCAAGAGTCAGGTGGGAAACCAAGACTCATAAGAAGAAGCAGGAAGACAGATGAGGAATCAAAGCTAATGCTGTTGTGAAAGAGGCAGAAGAACAGGAAGAGACACAGAAGCCCACAAGAAACACAACAGAGTTAGGGGATGTGGATTGTTTGCAGACTGCAAATACAGAGAGTCACTGCTGGAAATGAAAAGCTGAGGGAACTAAAGTATACTTTCTGAATACCACTCACTGATATCTTCCACAGGTCAAGCTGTCCAACAAAAAACAACTGTGATACTAGTGTTTCAGAGCAGCAGCTTCTTGTGCTCTTCACCTCCATTTAAATTATTTATCTGGCAATTTTCTGTTACTGGTTTGTCATATTTTAGTTTTGCCAGGCAATACAGGCTAACTACGTGTAATAATGTGAGATACATGTTCACACAATAATATGAAAGGGGAAAAAAGATTGAAGGGCATTCCTTCCTACAAGCTGCATTCTAAAAGTAAGAGTCATGCCAGTCGGCCCTCAGGTTCAGAGTATTTTCATGAATATGCAAGAGATTTAATTAAAAATAGAACATGCCCTAATTACATAATTATGCAAGAGAACTGATTCAAAAGAACCACTCCTGTCTTTTGCATAAACAATATTCATTGCTTTCTTCCTATCACACATTTGCTTTAAAAGATTTCCTGCAATTAGCTGCTTACCCGAGGGATCTGAGCATCTCTGAACAAAGGGAATACACCAGCTATGACCCTGATTCATAATATGCTGGCTAATCAAGTATATGCATGCTGGCAATTTCCCACATAAACAGTACACACTATAAGCTCCCTCCTGCAGGGAGGTTGATTAGCTCAATGGAACTAAAGTGCAGTAATACTCCCCTCTGCTTATGGCACACAGCAGAAGGTAGACACAGATGAGACTTGGTGAGACTGCTTCTTCCTCAAGCTTCTGCCTGACCTGAAATATTTTAAGTGTTCCTCTCCATTTGGATCTTGTTTTTCCTGTCCGATCTACATACGAATTATCCAAGTTCATCTAGCAGTAAAAACTACTTGCTGCCCACATTTTAATCTTATCTTAGGGAACTAGTTATGCTGTATACCCTGCTTTTAGGATGAAGTGATCTAGACGTGCTGTCTCTAGAATATTCTTTGTCTGCCACTAACAAGGTCACTGTGGTTTTCTATAGACATCTGAGTGGATATTAAAACAAAACCCCAAAAGACATTATTGACAATGCTGGGTTCTTTATTCCCAATATATCCACATCCTTCCTTTCCCAGAAAAGAGGGAGGTTTGTAATCCACAGTGGGAGAGAAAAAAAGCAAACAGTTCAGCTAATGCAGCATGAAGGTCTTACCTTTTGAGGTGCAACAGTGTGACAAACGCATGGAGCAAACTAAGATTCAGTTTGACTGACATCCACAAATAGAGCAAGCCTCCGTACAGAAATTCAGATTCACTTCATGTAAGATGTGTTCCTTTATTTTACCATTATTATTTAAAAAATTATGTTCCTGCCTCCAAAACAGACAAAAGCTTTTTAAATCTAATCCTACAGTCTATAAAATCTATGACTTCATTTTATAAATACAGGCTACAATAAAGCACTGCATCTGAATAATTTCAGCTGCTGCTAAAGTGCTGTTTAAAAGCATCCTGGCAATAAAAAATATTGGAAGGCCAGATTCAGCAACCTGTCTGGCTTTCCATCACAATCACTTGACAGTTTGCATAGGCTTTTAGTTTGTGTTTCCTACAAGAACGTCCTTTATGGAAAAGAGGAAACATAAAAATCAGTGATCAAAAGTCAAAAGTGTCAAGTACGTGGTAGCAGACACAATTTCAGCCTAACTCCTGTGTGTGTGTGTGCAATTACTGCCTGCAGAGCTCCCCTGTTATCAGGATATTCAGGCACCCTGGAGTAAAAGGACTGTATTTTGTCTGACATGACTCATTCTCATTGTCCAGGTGCCTGTACATACCATTGGGAACCCACTGTTGGCCATGGCATTAAACTACTATGTAAAATAAACACTGATCATGATGCCCCTTCCCAAGTCAATAAGCTTTATTTACATGCAAGTGAATTCTCCTTTTTCAGAGTCACAGGGATTTCTAGAAAGCTGCAGAATTGAAAGCTAGTGTCCTCTTCCCTGCCACTTTCTAACCACAAAGAAATAACAAGGAAACAAAGCATGCAGTGTTAATTCAACTCTTAACAGGCCATTTCATTAGTTGATTTCTGTTACTTTTCTTTAAAAGAGCAGGATGCTTGCACTGGACATTAACATTTTACTAAGCAGAAGTATTTTAATCTTCCAGCTATTGCAGAGCTGTGCTATTGGTAAAGCCCAAAAGATGCTGAAAGGTTTAAGAAGCCTATCCAATTAGCTTTGAAAAAGTTCTGTTATGAAAAACAGACTTTAAAAACTCAGGTAATACACTGAAAGTAACTAGTTGAAAAATTGCCTGTCAATATTAATGTGACCATAAAGCAAAAGCCTGGACAATTTCAGCAACACAGCTGTATTTATATAACCCAGTTTCCACCGTGATCTTCAAATTAGTGATCAAGGAGCTAAGAATTTCACCCTTTGAAAAACTATAATACTCTATGCTATACGAACTTACAGACACTGTCTGTAAGATCCTACTTTTCCAAGATCCTACTTTTAAGCACCAAAATTCTCAACAAGTTAGGAGTTTGCAAAAGAGAGCTTATGATGATAATTTAACTTGTATCATTCAAGAAGGTTCTCACCTCTGGGAAGGAATGCTCACACCAACTTTATTCACCAACCTCACACCAACCTTATTCTTCTCAGCCAGCAGTTTAATTCCTTCTTTGCTTCTGCAATACCTCTCATTTCATTGAAAGATTAAGTAACTTTCTTCCTTGCTTCCTTCCATGTTCTGTAGTCAGCTGACAGGTAACTACCAGCATCTTTCTAGCTTGGAAAGAATCTCTTCTCCATATTCCCGCTGCATGACTTTTACTGCTTATCCATGAAGAAAGACTGTGTTCAATCTACATTCCTCCTTTCCTTCCTCTATACTCTCACTTGCCAGTGAGTTTATTCTCTCTTAGGTTTTCAGTTGCTCATTCAAGGTTATGAAAATTCTCAATCACTGCATATGAGTCACAGGAAGCTACATTTATTTCTGTATTCACCTACCTCAGTCACTGAACCACTGCAGAAGTGCATTAAATCCTTCAGAGGAAATAAAAAAAAACACTGTTGGTGGAATATCATAATCTTGGCCACTACTGGAGTGAAAACATTCAGTGTGTGGTACAGTGCTTTTCTTCACCCTTCCTTATCTTTACTTCCTGACTACAATTCTGCTCTCTTTCTTTACCTTCTGTTGGGAGAAGGCCTAGTATTGATAGGAAAAAAGTTTATTCCACAAACACAAGAAACAGATGCTTCCAAACGGAAAATCTTTGATAGTCTGTGTTTAAACCCAGGAACACTTGGCTAAAAGCAGACAACAGAAGGATCACCTCTAATGATTTCAAAGTGCCTGCTTTGTTACTAGTAACATCATCCCCTTTCCATATCTGTGAACACCAGCTGTTCATTACCTATACAGTGCGTCAGCATTCCTTTATGGAATTTGCTAACTCATCAGGCTTTGCTGCCAGATTACTTGCAATTAGATTAGGTGAGATTTACCTTGATAATCTTGGTAGTAATTGTAAGGGTTTTTTTTATGGCAAAGGAGACTCCTGTTTCTTTTTTTCATTATATTCTCCAGTTTCATTATGACAGGTGCTTTTTCCCAGAAATTAAAAAAGCCTGTGAGGGCTGCAATTTTAATTGCAGTCACACATCAGTGTAAATCTGGGATAATTTCATTAACCAGCATGAGATTTTTTTTCTTTTTTTGAGCAGTGAATCTTTGAAAGTGTAAGAAAGGCATTCCTTTTCCCAACAACATATGCCAGAGGCACAGGCTGGGACATAAACTTGTCTCACCACCAGAGAAACTGGTGCTTCCTCACAGAGATATGTGAGATGTATTCTCTTTATTCTCAGTAAGATTCCTACATATGTTTATCAAAGAAGGAAGTTGTGGTTTTTCAGATGCTGCCTTTTATTGAAGCTCATCCTTAGACTAATCAGAAGAAATATGGATGCCAGTGTGTGCCTGTATGTGTGACATTTTACAAGTAGAAATTTGCACTTACTGATGAAAGAGAACTAAGTCTCAAGTCTAAAAGGCATTACAAATAACTACCTCATCTGGTCTTTTTTCTACATGTAATTATCAAACTCAATTGAAAACTAAGCAGGCATCCTGCCCTTCCTGCCCGAGAACTTCCTGCCCCACTCCTCCAGTGTTCAGTCTAAAGGGTAATATTATATACATACAGATATTATGCCAAATTTTTCTTTCCAGTTCTTTTCCTTGCTAGTGATTAGCCCCATTTCTCTATGTGTTTATAAAGAGGCTCTCAAATGTAACACTTCTTTTTTATATGTTTGATTAAATTATTGTAGAGAAAGATTCTTTGCTGGATAACCCTTCTACCTGGTCCTCCCTCCACTGACCTGTCTAGGAGATTCTGCATTCCTTTCTCCCCTTCTGACCATCAACTTGCTTGGCTAAACAAACTGAACTCTTAATCTCTTTAAGAGAGATTCTACATCTTGCTGATTATTCAGCTTGCCCTTTGTGGCTCCCAGTTGCTTCACCTTTCTTGAGCCTGCAATTGTTTGTGCTATGGTCACTACTGACCATGACTGTTCCTCAGTCTGATTTATCAGTAACACTCCTTTGACTCAATAATATTCCTTCTTTGCACATGCTGCAGTAATTTACAAACCCTTATCTCCTTTCAGGTTCTTCCTTTAAATGCTTTTCTCTCCTCCTCAACCAATACTCTATATGGAATTACACCAAATTCATTTTGCATCCAAGGTTGCTCAGAATGTCTCAGGTTTTATGTGAGGCCATTTTACATCCACATTTTGTTGTTGGGAGTTTGCCTTCGTTTAGAGGGTATTCAAACCATGGCAGCACTCAGCTGCACTGGGAGTTAATGGTAATAGTTTGCCCCAAGGGAAAGGGAAATGCTTCTGCTGTGTGACAACTGTTTCTGTAGTTTCTGTGCCAATTACCAATTATGTATCTACAGAAAATGGCTTCTGTGACTATGCCTGTGGCTATAGGGATGGTATACAGTACGTGGGGCTGAGAAGGGCAAAGTCACTCTAGAAATCAATAGGAAACAGAACTGCCTGTGCTGGGTATTTGTTCCTTGTCCTGTCTCCTGGGAAACAGAGCAGATGCAGGATAAGGACAGATGACCTTATACCCAGGGGTTTGGATATGAATTCTCCTTGCTGCCTTCCTCTTCCCCCAGCAAGTATGTACCATGAAGTTTATGTGTGCTTCAGGTGATGTAATTTCTATCTCTGCTGTTGTAATTCCACCTTTTCTTAATATGCTTTAATGAAATAATTTCTTGCCAGTTCACAGAAAAATCTATTGAAAAGTATAAAGTTTGAAGACTTGCCACTCTTTACTTCTGTGTCTTTGCAATGATACAGAAGATAACAAGGTATGTACACCACTGCTGTCAAGTCTTCGACTTAAAACATTAGTGAGAAGATTGCATAATTCACTCCTACAGGATGGATGCTGTGCTTTATCTCTGTAGGCTTGTCTGTCAGTTATCTGAGAGCAAATACGCTTGAAGATTCACTGAATCTGTGGAGTCTCCAAAAGGCCTAGAGCAGAGACTGATAGGCCAGGTGAGAAGGGGTTAAGAGAATGGTTTAAAGCAATTGTTGTGTCTTCCCAATCCTATGCTATTCCCTGCTTCCTGTGTTACTAAACAATTATGAGGACCTGGCTTCCATGTGCTTGTTCTGCTGAGGACCTCTATGGGGTCCATCTGCAACCTAGCCTATCTACACTTAGTAATCTACTCTATTAGGGGATGTGAAAGGAAGAGATAGAAACTAGCCTTCTAGGTGTCAACTTTTGAAGAGAGCAGTTCCTCATATATCTTTGTATAGGAGTTTTACAGACTTTAAAAGTCTTTAAAAGTATTTAAAAAAAAAAAAGGGGGGGATGCTATTAACTGTCAAGTTTGGCAGATACTGCTGCATCACATCATGTTCTGAAGGATTTCCTTGTGCCAAAAAGGCTAGAGCCAATATAGATAAGTTGTAATTTATGCATAAACTGGTTAAGAAGGCTATTCTGAGGCTAAAATTTTGCTTCGGAGGATAAATAATTAAAAATACAAATTTAAAGCAGAACTCCTCGACCTTTGACTTTGGTAGCCAGCTGGGCATAGTACAAGTGACAGAAAGTAGAGCTTGTAGTAACTTCTTTCAAGGAAAAAAAATCTGTGTGACTACGGTTCCCTAAGACCCCTGGACTGTTTGAAGTGTTGTGATTACATGGAGCAGTTCACTCCACATCAATTAATAAGTTTCCTAGGGAAGTGCTGAAACATGCCACATGCAGGACTTTAGATTCCGAATCTAAAGTATTCGAACATATTATTGTTTTATAATATGTAAAATAATTACGTTTTAATGAAAGCTGAAATATAGTGAAGTTGTTTCAAATACATATATTGTATAGTTTTAAATAAATAGCTGATCAAACCCCAGGTATTGAAAATAATGTAATTGTAAACAGGAACTGAAACAAGCCTCAGTAAACGCTAGGAAGCTGGGAACAACTGATATATATACATTAGCCATAAAAGTGAAATGTACTGTCCACACAGTGTTACACTTGTTATTACATGCTGAAAGGCCACAAAGTACATCATCTCCTTATGTTTGAAAACTGTCATGACACACAGAACAGGCTGGTAAATATTATCTTCCTTCGCCAGTGTCTAACACTGACCAGAAATCTACCCAGTAAATGGGTCTGTTGTGGGCAGCAATTTAACATTCCCCACATCCTTAGAATTAACTAGGTAACTGTAAAAAATGTTACTGCCAGGTTTATCGTGCACCAATGCAGAAAGCACTAAATATCTTTAAAGGAAGGTTCACACATTTGTCACTTCCCATCCCACTCATTTTGCAACCAAAGGAGGCTGGAATGCTGTGTTACCAGCATTTTCATTTATTTCATTAATCTTGTTTCTCTGAATTTTTGGTTCTGAACTCTGTTGGGTAGTGCCCAAAACCCACAGTTTGTCCTTTAAATAAGTGAGATTGCTTTTCTAATTTACATGTAAACATATAGCAGAACTAAAAGTTGACATGACATTGTTAATTACATATGAAATTGAACATTGAGGACTAAGTGGCTCTTAGGTAATACCTGTAAATTATAGACTCAAGACAGTAAGTAATAAGCTGCCTCACTGCTTTTAGAGAAAGTGTGAACCTCATGATTCAAACGCCTGAGGAAAATCTTCCTAAGATGGAAACATGCCCTGTCCAGTGGCAACTCTTCAGCCACATTCTCCCAGCATCAGCCTGTTTTACTCCATCCTGTGGCAACTGGATTTATGGCTGTGATACTGCAGTAATTGTTAGGCATGCCCAGCAAGTCTCCAGGTGTCACACTGAACAGATCTAGATTTTCTCAACAGCAAATGCACCACCAGGGAAGCAGCAGCAAAGGAGCAGAGCAAATGAATTGAGCATATCTTGTCAAGTAAAACTGTTCTATAATATCCTATGGCAAAGATGGCATTTTCTTTGAAGTGAGCTTGAATTCTCCTTTGAAACAAATTAGCACCCGTGGCTATTTACTCATATGTCAGCTTAGTATTTTGTTCTGGTTTTCGTGGTGGAATTTTTCATGAGGCCTGAGGAAACTGGAGGTTTTCCAGGTATGACATTAAAAGTGAAGTATTACTTTGCTAAATGTGAGAAAAAGATTGGCAAATCCAGAAGACATTTTCTTACATATTCATTGGAATTTAGTTCCCATTTTTGTCTTTCAGTCTCATAAAATCTGGCCAAATGAAAGTTTTCTTCCCAAGTATTTATAGCTACTAAGGTCAGAACTGTCTTGACTTGGTTTGCTACAGAATATTTATGCTGTGTCATACCATCTTTTTTCTATACAACACTCCAAAACAATAGAACCACTTGGAAAGCAATCGAGGCAGTCAATCTCTTCTGAAATTAGCAATTCATGGATTTTCTCCTCTGATATAGCCTTGACTACAAAATCTGTTTTGCAACCCACACTCCCCCAAAGAATCTAGACTTCTAATTATTCAAATAATTCTAGAAATTAAAACCTGTTAAGTTTTCTGGAACCCTTTAGAAACAGCCAATATATGCTACGCGCTCATTGTCATATCAAAAATTTTCCATGTCAGGGCTTTGTTACAAAGACAGAGCTAAAATCTGTCAACAGGAAGTTCTTTAACAATGAGTACTGACCTGAATTTCTTATGATTCTGAAACTTGCACTTTGCCTGTTAATGTGTTTTGGCTCAGCAGATGAAGTTACCACAGCCAATTCTGCAGCTGAATCATATCAGTGGGCTCTCTGGAGGCAGCGGTGTGAACGGAATCCTGCCGAACGCCAGCAATTCCTGACTGGTGTGGGGGCTGCCAGGAACTCATGCCAGTCAGGGTCCATTCAAAGACCCTTCAGGGCTACTCCATCTTAGGCCGAGTGCTACTTGCCTCCTGGCAGTCTCAGGAGATGAAGAGAGTCATTCTTGCTGCCTCCTGCCATCTCAGGCCCTGGTCACAACACACCTGGGGCCACCCCTGAGGATGAGAATCTGAATACACTAGGAAGTAAAATCACTGTGCCTTTCCCTGCAAAATATAAGACTTGATTAAATGCATATCTGCTTGGAACTAGTAAAGCACCAGCAGCTGTATGAAATGAGGGTAATTTCTTCACCTACGTGGCTTCTAAAACTGACTTTGACTGTGGGTAGTACTACAACATTTCTCCTAAGATCACACTTTAAAAGGAACCATGTAATTTTTTTCCCTATTTCTAGCCAAAAGTATTGCTTTGGCACTTCCACAGCATCTGTTGTTTGAATATATCAATCAACTACATCTCACAATGCTTGGGTAAACGTTAATCCATTAATGAATGCAAATTCAAGGCACAAAGAACTCATTTATTTCATAATTAATATGAATGAGCACGTATTTCAAGATTATTACATCCCATGTACTTATAAACTGTTTTTAAGAAATAAGCTCATAAGAAATAAAAGTAACTTTTGGTTCTGTTGTTTTTTAGAAATGAACCTGAAGATTCCATTATGCAGTTATTATTCTATGAATCAGTTTACAGCAATCAGTGGATACAATTTTTATTATGAAAATGTTATGCATGCATATTACAGTTCCAGGCACATATTATCCTTTCCTGAAAACACTTCAGTCTCCCAGTCATTATGCAAAAGACTGGCCTGTGGGCACTGTGCAAGATGCAAATTAGTTCTTGTTTGGCTAAATCTGATTGCCCAGAAGGCTGCCAATCTTGCTGAGTGATAGCAAGCAGAACTGTCCCCTTAAAATGGGGCCAGCAGGAAAGGTCAGCTTCTAAATAACAAATCTGAGTTTTGAACTAGATTTTAATTTTTTCTCTAAGAATATTCAGTTAAACACAGAAGCTATCTTCCCAGGAGTTGCTAGCATTACTTTAACAACTGGTAATGAAATTGAGAAATGCATTCATTTTTCAAGATGCACAGTTCCTTATTAATCATGTGAGGAGGCTACAATCACTTCAGTGTTTAGTTGGTTTGCGTCTTAACCCCCATTTGACACTTCCTCTTCCTCCTCTCATATTTTGTTGAAATTAGTGCTCCAGTAGAGAAATTCCGTGAATAGCAAAAACCCACAGATTATCAGAACCACTTCAAGTCAATACAAGATATCTAAAATTATTTGAATATTACCAAAATACTGTTGATTTATTATGCACTTACTGAGTACATGAGACAGATTAAAAAGGCACATGCTGCCACAACTAAATATGAAAGACTGCTGCTCCTTCTGAAAGGATTAGCTACATACCTAACTGATAAGAATACTGCCCCATATTTTTACGATACTCAGAAAATGTGCACAGAAAAGTCAATCTTTGATCTATTTCACTAGCTTCAGTTCCTGTAGCAGGCCTCTGTATGCATACAAAATTTATTTTTAGAAGTCTGTGGCAGCTCCTTATTCTTCCTTTGATGTATAAAGGATTTATGTTCAATAATTTCTGAAAGCAGTTAGGATTATTACAACTCCTCTGAGTCAAATAAAAAATATCAAAAGTAATATAACACTGGCAAAAATGATACAACTTTTGGCTGTTCAAAAAATGTAATTATCTCAGTAAATGTATGTGGTTTGGTAATGAGACTCAAAATTTCAGACATTATTTTTAATATCATCTTTTCACAGTAGCTTTATTAGGTATTCTAAATCAGAGGTCTCAATACTTACCTAATAGATAAATACCTCACTCCTTCTTTAAACTTTAGATGAAGGGACCCAGCACTCCACACAGCATCTTAATGAAGACATATAAAAGTATGAACCTCACACACAAACAGCTCAGAGCAGAATCCTAGCATGATAATCAGCATTTGCTGATAATATTATTTTTGGGCAACCAACACTAATGTTAGATGTTCAGAAAACATTTCTAACTGAATTGAACGAAGCACAATCCAAACCTTCCACCTGAATTCCCACATCTACCCTATGCCAACAGCAGAACACTGGTATCTGCATGAGGAAGCATATTAATTCAACTGACATCTAAGACTTTTTCCCTTGAGTTAGTTCTGGCAGTGAATCCACTTCCTGATCCGTTTCAGCAGACAGACACAAAAGTCTGTGTTAATACAAGTGGGCAGCTCAGATGATGAAAACGCATCTTTTGGTTGACCTCCACCCACTTAAAAGCGTATATGAAACGACCTCAGGGATCCTGTGCGTAAACTGTCAGAACATATGGCTATCAACCACTAGGCCACTGGGGTTCTGGTCTCTGCCCTTCAAGGGTATTATATTTTCCAATCATCCTTTTACCTTGGAACTATTTACTAAAGTGTGCATTCATATTGTGGTCAAAGCTTGTATACTGTAAGACAGGATTTACTGTAAAGTCCTGAAGAACGACATTAAATACCTACAACAGTCTATTTCGAAAATTTATTTTCCTGAAGAAACAGGGCATTTTGTAACTTTTTAATAAATATATACCTTTTACAGTACTGAGCAGTAAGTAACACTTGCAGATATTTTCCTAGAAGTGTTATTACCTCAGCAAACACTATTAATGACTGTTTTCATTTATTAACAACACAAGTCAAAACCACAATTTAGTGACCATTTTAGCCCCAATGCTCATCTTATATAAAAGTATGATCAGCTACTATATCATGAATATTAATTTAATCTTGCAAAGGAATTATTACAGTTGTTACTGAGAAAGCTCCTACTGCACCAGCTGAAAAAGCCTATGAATAAATCATGTCATGTTTAGAGATGAAAAACAGGTCAATGGCTACTGAGCTGACATTTCCAAGAGCAGAAGCTTCCCTACAGCATAGCTTTAGGAAAACACGCTTCATTTGACAACACATATTATTTTTAACAGAATCCTCTTAGTAGGTGTTGTATCAAAAAAATCATTTCACTGCATAAATGGCCTGGAAGAACATTCTGAGGAATGAAGTTTCTTTAAAATTAAAGATACATGGCATAACATTTTAAGACTTCATTTAAACTAAGCTGCTTCCAATTGATGTTAGTTACCTTGAGGACAGAAAAATCTTCCTCAGGCAGGTTCTTTTAGTGCCTCAGAGAAACTGGTGAGAACAGCACATTTTTAAAAGAAATGAACCAGTAGAAAGTGTGTGTCAGTACTAATGCTTTCCTCCATACAACCATGCATCTGCTTTATTACTCAATGATCAGAATCTTTACCAATCATAGGTTAGAGGAACTCCTGTCCAAGATAAGGACATTTATTTTAATTAAAAGAAAATATCAGATTATATTAGTAATTTCTATGAAATAATAAATTAAATCTTTATTAAAAATAGGAAATAATCACACTGGAAAGAGGTTTATGCTAAACTGATTATATATATGCTCACAAATCATATTTGTTTCTTCAGCCATGTTATATTACTTGGGGACAACCACTGCTCCAAAAAACTGCCACAAAATGAGGCATTTTTGCCTTTCTAGACTAAAACAGTCAGCAGAGACATCATCCTCTGACCTGAGGTACAGCACACTGAATTACACGTTATTTAGGAGCCATGACTCTGTGGTAAAAACTTGACAGTTGTGATCCCTTCCACCTAAGGTAAAGGGGGAACAGTTCTTCATGATTTCCTCAGCTGTTTTGGTTGAAAAATATTTTAGATATTCTTGGAATAAAACAAAGGAAACCCACATGTTGGTTATAAATTAAGACCAATGGGAACTTTTATTTACATAGTTTAACAAATTCAAACAATTATTAGTAATTCAGATCCTGAACATCACTATAAACACCAATTTTATAGCAGGCCTAGCTAGTGTTGCATTCTTCATGAAGCTGTGGTCACTAATTTCCAACATTTTTCTTTTTCCAACGAAGCCACCTCAAAGCTCTCAGCAGTGCTACTTGTCCCATGAGGAACGTGATAGTAAAGTTACGTTTATACCAATCTCTAGGGTTCCAAAGCCAGGAAAATCATCAGCACACAGAACAGGACCAGGAGAAAGGTAGAAAACTATATTAAAATACCCTTTGGCATTGACAAATGACATTTCATGCTTTTCCATTCTTTGCGGCAACACTTTTCCTGCCTAATGGGAGTTAAATAATCCATGAAAAGGCCTATGTGAATATCCACATGCATGAACAGAGTACATGTTGATCATAGGGCTACAAACATTGAAAGTTTTAACTGCAAAAGAGTTAAGTTTTATGACCAACTATATTTTGAATCAGGTAAGATAAAATAATTGTAACCATATCTCATGTTTTAGAAATAAACTGATGATCAAGCTATCTAGAAGAATTTTCTGCCAGTACTGTGCTATGGGTAGTATTGGTTTGTGCGTATGAAGATGAGTGTGTTAGAAAGGGCAGAGCTGGCCATCTATAAAGTGGGGAAAAAGAAAATAAAATGACATTTCAAAGACTAATCATATAACCAAATGGAGGAAACACTAGGTTTCTAATGCAGTACCCTTTAAAGATGATGCCTTTTGTATCACCAAAGTTTGTGTTTGTATCTTTAAATAGTTTTTATGCAGCATGCATGACTTATGAAACCAATTCAAGATATAGATAAGATAGTCTGTATCAGCCAGAAAACTTGCTTCATATTCTTGCCCTTGTTACAAACTAATTTTGTAATTTCTTTCCAATTTCCAATCAGAATCACTCCCCCATTTTCTAAAATGCTGCACAAGAAGCAATAGAAGATGCTTACTGTAGAACTAGCAGGGAATATTAAGCACTGGGGTTTAGGTCTTCTCTTGAGATCTCTGTGGGAAACCTTGCATGTACAGATCTAACATAAACCTGAGATACTAACCTCTCAGCAAGGCTAGTGGCCAAAATCATGCTGACAAGCAGTGCTGAGCTATCCCCTCAAATGTCATGTTAAATCAAAATATCACGCTAACGCTGCAACTGGTTCTTTTCCCCTTTCATGTCTCATTTCCTATATCTGTATTGATTATTTTTTTTCCTAAACCAGATTGTATTTTCAGTCTAAGTACCCTGCACTAAATATTCATGGCATCCATGCACAGTTGCTCCTTCAATTTTTAACTAAATTTTAGAAGTTACACCACTTCAACAGCCACAGTTTTCAGGCCAGCTGGCAACACTGCCCAAGAAGATACAGCTGAGTCCATAAACAGATTTTTATGAATCTGATCCCTCAAAATCAGAATACTTGTAAAAAGCTCCACTGCTTTCAGGGTAGTTCCACTTTGAAATTACAATAATGCTGCTGACACTACCTGATTTTACAAGGCAGCAATGAGCAAAGTCATGTTTAGGCACAAAGCCTGAACTCCTACCATGAAGACAGGAACAATCCTGAGGTCACTACAACAAGGGCATCTGGTGACCAATTCTAAGATACACTATTTGCTTTCTCACTCATCAGTTATAGGCAACTTGAACAACAATCCTTTTATTAAAAACAATGTTTTACTTTCCATCTTTTCATGGTGTTGCTTAGGTTTCTGGTGAGGTTCCCCTCCAATAAACAAGATGTATGTATTTGTTTTAAAAATCTCTTACAGTACAACTGTTCTTACAGTACAGTATGCTACTGTATATGCAGAAAGAAGTCTAAACCACCATTTGCTATAGCTCAGTTAGAGCCATGGTAGAATTCTCACTAGCACCATTAGGAACCCAGTAACACCTCTCACCCTTGAGCCCAATACTACTTCAACCCAATACAGAGAAGAAACTGAAGTTGTGGCTTTATATTCAGTAAGCAGTGCTATTGTCATTGGATTAAGTACTATCATCCTCTGGCTTCCCAGTCCTTTCTCATTTCTAGCCTTCTACCAAGAATGCAGGGGAGTGTGTGTTTGCAAGTAATTTTTCAGTTGCTTCAGATCCCCAATCCAGTTTAACAAGTTGTTGTACAAACAGTATCACTGAAACAATGCAGATGTTTGAAGAGGCATGGTGGATGTAGGCTTGCCCAATTGTACCTGAGGTTCTACACAGGATGAGTTCAGAGGATCTTTTTACTAATGCTTCACCACACAAACTCAAGGCTAATCACTTGCAATTTTACTATAAGTTTGCAAGATGATAAAAACAGGAATGCTAAATATTACTGTAATTCAACAATTTTCCTCTGAGATTAATTGAATTTACTAGCCTTTATTAAACAGTTAAATAGAATCTGTTATATAGAAATGTCAGCTGTTTTGCTATGTATTTATCAGTTCCAGTTTGCAGCATCAAAAGACTTGTGTGGTAAGACAAAAAACTGAGTGCCTGATCTTGTATCTGATTCTCAGACATGATTCATCTCTCAACTACATAAAAAATAAGCGGTAGAACTCAAATGATAATGCAAATTTCTGCCAAATGCTAATAATAGCATTTTAAAATAATTTTCTAAAATGATGGGTTTAGATGCTGCTTTACCAATTATGAAAAAAAAATTAAAACTTTAAATTTGATCATAAAATTGGATATTTGCGATATCCAATAGCCAACATAAATACCTTCTACATACCTGTTATACTGCATATGCTTTCTAAAATTTTTACTTAGAAAGTCCTTGTAAAAGTCAGCCATTTCTTCTGCATTCAGTGTTGCTTTTTTACCTGAAAATAAGTTTTGGCATAACAAATGTCAAGATAATTCTTTGGATTAAAACATCTGGGTTCAGATGCAGGAAAGCTAGGTCTGCCTCCTTGCTCCTACAAGCTTCCTGTGTAACCCTGAACAAGTTAATATGCTTTTATCTTCCAGCTTTTAAAAACTTACATAGGGAGCAGATTAAAAATACTGATCATCTTGAAGCTGGCATAACTCCTAGGCCCTTATTACTTGTAAAAGTTATATTTATCAGGTCTTAGATTATTTAGGGAACCAATGGACCTCTAGCACTTTCATTGTTTCTCAAAGGAGGGTGAAATTTGAATGTCCCAGGGGACATGGATACGATGAGGGAGACAGAATTGTGATGTTCAATTTATTACTGTCCCAGAATGCATTTTAAAGCTCCCAAGACTGAAATTTACACAAATGTAAATTACTGATCAGTTTTGTCATTATTTACAAATCTAATATATTACTGTGTATTAACATCTTATGTGATAAATTTACTCCAAGACTATTTGAAGGCTGTGTGCTTGATTTGTCTCTTCATACAGGAATCAACAGAATTTATTGTAGATTCAGTTCTATAAAATAGTAGGTTTTGTTCCAACTGTTCATGTATATTGTTACTACTCTTACCCAAACCAAAACAGCAGTATAAAAGCAGAGTTTTCCAAACAACACAGAACTTAATTAAAATTATTTCTCAACCTCACACTGAAGAAGAGAAAAACAATGGTTGTGATACACAGAATATCAGAGCAGATGCTTTCCTAAACTCAAAACAGATCATTATTCTACAAACAAAACATTCAATCTCATGCTACAATGGCCAATTCACTGTTATATAGGAAGGCATCTTCTTTACAATTTCACATAATGAATTTGAGAGGCAACTATTTTACAGCAACTGTGCTCAGGCAAAGCCAGGCAGATAGCAGCTGCTGTCTCCTCAGAAGCCATATTACTCTACCTCCAGGAAAAACATTGTATTCATTGGATAAACTGTGGTCCTGGAGCCAAAGAGTGTGAATTTATCCACACAACCAGGACAAGTACTTGAGGCAGATGCTGTACATGTTTAGTTCAGCTAGCTGACTGGGTTAGGAAATGTGAAAGAAAAAAGCCCCTTCCTCCTTCAACTACAGAATGATGATATCACTTGGCTAGGATTTCAGCATATTGCCTCCAGCTGCAGGGAATGAATTAGGGGAAGAACAGTGCAACAGATATCTAACCCCCACATGCATATCTCTGAAGAGCTCCTCCCTTCTTGTTTTATCATGCTCCTGATTCACTTGTGACAAAACACATAAAAAGCATAAAGTAACAATAGTTGAAGTTGAACTGAAATCAGAACGCATCCTAAACTATAAACAAAGATCTCACTAACCTGTTTCATCTCTCATTTCCAGACCCTTGGCTTTCAGTCTTGAATAAATAAATTCTTCTTTTTCCTAAAATATGTTTTTCCACATTAGAATCTGATATACTCAGTCCTTGAAATTAACCATTGTTTTTAATCACATAGCAGTGTAGTGCTTAATACCTTCTGACATAACAAGCAATACTCATTATACTTGGAAACATCAACATTTCCCTAAGTTCAGTGAATTAAGTTAAACCAGTAACTTTGTCAGTTAGATCCTGCTACCCGCATGCATCAATGAATTAATGCAAGTGTTCTACTGAGACATATAAAACCTATTTGTGAAGTAAATTTACAGCTGAGCTTCAGTTTCATTTGACAGCATCCAAACCTTCAGTTTACAAGCAAACTCTGTAGATGTGCTGTACTGTGTAACTGAGAATTGAGCATGGCGAAAAACATGTAGCCTTAAAGAAGTTAAACTACTTAAGACAGTGTGATGGTTTTCACTGGGACAGAGTTAATTTTCTTCATAGTATCTAATATAGGGCTGTGTTTTGGATTTGTGCAGAAAACACTGCATGATGTGTTTTTGTTGTAGAGATGTTTAGTTCTAGCAGAACCAACACAGCATCAAGGCCTTTTCTGTTTCTCACTGAGCCGGCCGGAGGTGCAGAAGAAGTTGGAAGGGACACAGCTGTGACAGGTGACCCTAAGTGACCAAAGGGATATCCCATACCACATGCTCAGCATATAAAGCTGGAAGAAGGAAGGGGGGACATTCAGTGATGGATCTTCCTGAGTAACTGTTAGGCATGAAGGAGCCCTGCTTCTGGAGATGGCTGAACACCTACTGAATGAATTACTTGCTTTGCTTGTGGCTTTTGCTTTACCTATTAAACTGTCTTTATCTCAACCCACGAGTGTTCTCACTTTTCCGATTCTTTCCCCCATCCTGCCAGCAGGGGAGTGAGCGAGCGGCTGGATGGTGCGCAGCTGCCGGCTGGAGTTAAACCGCGGCAGATGGAAACAGTAACTAGTTGGTTTTTCAAACGAAAAAAGCAGCTCTATGGAATTTAAAAAAAAAAAAAGTTTATTTTTTTTTTTCTCTCTGAGATCTTTGCAAGTTTTGGAAAGACATGATGTGGAAAGAGCATCACAAATGGTGGTGATTTACTGAACGCTTAATGTTCTTCCAAAAAAATTCAGTGTCTCCTAACCACTGCTGCTAGCAGGAAGGAAGACCACGACCAAAAAGCCCCCACTTTTAGCTGTGTTGGAACTCACCGACAGCGAAACAGAGGATGTCTTTCCTCTACTCTTGGTGGTTACACCTACTTTCTCTCGCTTACCACCACCAAGAAGAGCCACAAAAAAAATTTCTCAACTTTTTCACTAGCCACAGACAGCTCCTGCATGCTGCATGGCTATAGAACGTCGTATTTTCAGTGCAAGAGAAAAAAAGGCAAACACCACTCGGTGCCACTAAACAGCAACAGAGCAGTCAGCCTCTTCAGTTGTGCGTGTCACTTGAGAAAAGTGAACGACCAAAAGGAAAGTACCACAGAGACACTGGTACCGTATGAGAAGACAGGGTATCAACCAACAGCCAGCAAGAGGGGCAGAACGGAACCCTACCCCGGGGAGAGCGAAGCCCCCGGTTCCGGGCGGGCAGGCGGGCGCTGGGGGCTCACTCACCTGCTGGAAGGCGCGGTTGTGCCGCGCCCAGAAGCGCTGGTCGCAGGCCTGGGCCTCCTGCCGCGCCTCCCGCAGCCGCCGCTCCAGGGCCGACTCCTCGGCGGGCACGTAGAACACGATGGGCCGCAGGTTGGAGAGCTTGTCCGGGGGGCCGATCCAGTCACTGCGGGAGTGCGCGGGGGGGCGGAAGCCCAGGCCCTTCAAAACAAAGGCAGCGCTCGCGGTGCCCGCCGGCAGCCGGGCCCTCCCCACC
>NW_009952377.1:969051-975251 GCF_000747805.2 Chaetura pelagica
CCCGCTCCGTTGGCGCCGGTTGCTGCGGGGGCTCCGGCGGGGGAAGCGCCCGACCTGGGGCCTGCGCGGGGGGAGGCGGCCCTGCCCGCCCCCGGGTTATGGCGCCACAAGGGCGGCCGCGTTTGGCCGCTGTTTTTCCCCCTGGGCCGCCGGGTGTCCGGTTTGTGCTGCAAATGCTGAAGCACTTCAGGGTATCGTGCAAGTTGCGAGGCGCTTCGTTAACCCTCGGTCTTGTTCTCGCTTTCCTTGTAGTTAATCGGAGACTGGACGTCGGAATATAATGGACATGGGTAACCAACACCCATCCATAAAACGGTTGCACGAAATACAGAGGGAAGTCAAAGAAATCGAGCAGCAAGTGCTTGTCTTCAGCGGTCTGTCTACAGATCGAGATTACAAGAAATTAGAAAGGAGTCTTACTAAGCAGCTTTTTGAAATAGATTCTGTAGACACCGAAGGAAAGGGGGACATTCAGCAAGCCAGGAAGCGAGCTGCTCAGGAAACCGAGAGGCTGCTGAAGGAGCTGGAACAAAATGCAAACCATCCGCGCAGACTGGAAATAGAGGCTATATTCAAGGAGGCACAGGCACTCGTGGAACGCGAGATCACACCTTTTTACAAAGGAGGTAACTGCATAAGTGACGAGTTTGAAGAAGGCATCCAGGACATTGTGTTGAGGCTCACCCAGGTGAAAACTGGAGGGAAAGTTTCTTTGCGCAAGGCGAGATACCGCACTCTGACAAAGATTTGTGCTGTCCAGGAGATTATAGAAAGCTGTGTAAAGCAACAGCTGTCCCTGCCACTCTCTAATGATGCACATCCTTCTGTCTCCAAAATTAACTCTGTAATGTGTGATGTGAACAAAGCAAGAGGAACTCTTATTGCGCTTCTAATGGGAGTGAGTAGTAATGATACCTGCAGGCATCTGTCCTGTGTGCTGACAGGTCTCATTGCTGATTTGGATGCTTTAGATGTCTGTGGTCGCACTGAAATAAGAAATTACAGAAAGGAAGTAGTGGAAGAGATCAATAGGTTGCAGAAATACCTGGACTTGGAAGAAGAAGCAAATTCTACACATGCTTATGATTTGGCACAGAATCAGTCCATTCTAAAAATAGAAGAGATCCGCAAGAAAATGAAGGAAATTAATTCTTTACTTTTAAAAACAGAGAATGCTTCTGATTTGCATTTGGGATCCAAAGCAGAATTGCAGGGATTAATTGCCCGCTTGGATGAGGTGAGTCTAGGGAAAAACCCCTGCATTAGAGAAGCCAGGAGAAGAGCAGTAATAGAAGTTCAAACTCTTATAACCTATATTGATTTGAAGGAAGCACTTGAAAAAAGGAAAATGTATCCTGAGCAAACAGCTGCCGAACATCAGTCTCATAAAGCAGTTTGGACTGTTCTTGGAAACCTGTCTCAAATTCAGCGGGAGGTGATTTCGTTTGATGGAAACAGAACGGATAAAAATTACATGAGACTGGAAGAACTTCTTACAAAACAACTTCTGGCACTTGATGCTGTTGATCCACAAGGTGAAGCGCGGTGTAAGGCTGCCAGAAAGCAAGCAGTAAAGCTTGCACAGAATATTCTTTACTATCTGGACATGAAAACCGATGAATGGGAGTACTGAAACAGCCGTGGCCTAAGACAGAAGAGCATTTTTTCCTTTGGCACTTTATGCAGATTTTTGGCTGCACATAATAAAAGTGGTGTGTTCTGTGCTGGCTCAAATCACAGAGATTGCATAAGCAGTTGACTTGGCTATATGTCTGCTGTCCCACGCAGTCATCCACTTGCCATGGCAACTGTCAGGACTCCACCAGCAACTCTGGTCATTGCTATAAGCAGAGAAGTGTTTTTTTCTGAAGGAATAGCTTAATAGTTGATTGAGCAGCTTCTTTTCCTGTTTTAATAACCTTGTGCAATGTTCAATGAATGCAAATTTTTCAAAGATCCAGAAACTTCCTGATGGTATGGTACTGGCAAAACTATTTAAAGAAGATTGGACATGAAAATTAGTACTCGAGCATGAGGCTTCATCCAGCAACTTCATGGCAGTCTGGATATTCTCTTAATGTGCTGTTACGACAGAAAGTATTAAGGGCAAAAAACCTTCTGGCTTTTGAGTTGTACTTGATTTATTCCATCCATCACACTTTTCTGGGTGTTTAGATTTCTCAGCTAATGGAGCTATGAAGCCAACTACAAATTAGCATTTATGCAGGCAAAGCTAGTTATGACTATTTTTTGTAATACCTTAGCCCGCTGATTTGCAAAAACAGGTTTTTTGTTGGTGGAAATGCTTTCAAATTACTGCTTTGAGGTACTGAGACAGGGAGAGGAAAAGCTGTAAATGTATACTGACCAGATGAAGGGGGTTTTGAGGATTTCACACTGCCATCCATAAACCCCTGAAAGCTGCACTGAACTTTTTGTGGCTGCTTCAGTGTCTTTTTAAACTCTGTTGTTAGATCTGCTTTTGCCTTGTCTTTTCACATTTGGTGAAAACAGAAACAAGATTCACTTTAAATTGAATGAGCATTTTGGAACTATTTTTGCAAAATTAGATAGCTAGCTATAAAGATGTCCCTGATGGTGTAAATGTATGTTATATATTTCATACCAGTCAAGTATGACTTTTGTGGCTTCAAGAATGTCTTGGAAAAGACCTGTGGCAAATGTCTCTCCTCGCAACTCATCACTTAATTGTTCAGTAACTTCATAAATAAGCTGCTTGAATTGTTTATGCACCTATCTTTTTATTTGTGGCTGCTAGTGCCAATCACATTTCTACTCTGGCATGTTTTTTTGAGAGCATGGTATTAAAATTAATTTTAAAGATATATTTAATTATTGATACTTTGTACTTATCTCCTTCATGTTGAATTAATTATTGTTCCATAGATTTTTATTTGCATCACTTTAAGGAGTAAAAAACATTTCAGATGTTAAATATTTTTAGATCTATTTTTGACCGATTAGAGAAGACAGTACAGTTTGTGGGAGACAAGTGCCTTCATGACACCACTAACTTGCATGTGTAATGTGTAGATGCAGGAAATGTGTCCTGGCAGCTTGATATATTTGTATTCTTTGCAAACTGGATTTCTCACATGTATATAATTTGCTATAATATATATCAAATTAACATAATAGAATAGGTGACAGATGTTCTACAGAGTCCTGAGAATGAGTATCAAATCTGGGAAATCTGGATTCTGCTTAAAAAAAACGCACTTATTTGGAGACAGGGCATTTGGGGCAGTTTTTCTGTGCATATTGCTACAAGGAGAGAATGTTTGCTCCATAGCACGCTTTGAGATGTTGATGAAAGGCTGTGCAACTTCAGAGTGTGAATATACTTTTCCTGATTGTACAGGTGGTTGCTTTGCAATTTTACTTGCCAAAAAAATCTAGTTTTTCAATTAAGTAGTGCCTAAGGCACAATTTGGCAGTGACAGAATATTTGTCAGAGGATTCTCTCTGCTCCTTCAGAACTATAACCCTGTTGAATTTATCTCTCCTTGCCTCAAAAAAAATAAGTTAAAAAAATTCCCCTAGTTAAAAATCCAGTCTGTGTTTATATATAATGTGGCAAACACAGAACATTAATAATGTTGTACACCTGAGTTATTTACTCCTTTCAAGCTTTCTACACATTTGAACTGCACCTTCTGATTTGCACTTAGATTTTTTAGGAAATACAAATCTTTGATAGTGTAAAGATACTATTAATTTTTCTTTACTATTACTGTCAGATCTGCAGTGGTTACTTGTAGATTGTTTAACAATTTAGTGTTCTTGGGAGGTTACATGTAACTTTATAAATGTTTGAACCTCTTACTAAGACTGTGTAAGTATTGTTCTCAGATCAGATAGTTATGCCTGCACCTCTAAGGAGGCAAATGTATAAGGTCAGTGAATTTTTAATAATTGAGTAGAGTTCAGTAGCAAGATACTGTGTGGATTAAGCTTTTCTCCACTGTTCTGTCATCTCATAAAATTATTATTTAAATTTTATTGTAAAATCCTCATCTGGAATGGGATTAATTCAGATTTTTTTGCATGAATGGAAATAATAAACTAAATATGCTTAACCAAAAATTAATGCACAGATTTCTCAAAAATCTTGCTTTTGTGCTGAAGAATGTAATTTCTCTTCTTTTTTTTTTTAATATCCAAAGATTGTGGGGGACACAACTTTTCTTTCCAAAACAGCAGGCTAAAATAATCAGAAAATGTAAATGGACCAAACTAGAAAAGCCTGCATTTTAGTACTGTACTGAAATAGAATAACTTCTTATGTGTGCTGTGTAATTTACCTTCGAGCAAAATAAATTATTGGATATATGGGGAGAGGTAATCAGACATTGTGATTCCTATTTGTTAATTGTATTTCTTTTAAAACTAGATTTAAGTAGTTACTTCAGTGTTTGGTTTTGTTGTTTACAATCAGTGGTTTTTCTGTGTCACCAGTTAGGAGGAGATTTTTATTAAGTATGGTTCCTGCTTTTTCAATTTAACAAAAGTCAGTGTACATGCTCCTTACGGTCTGTGTGTCTTGATTTGTTGCTGTGTAGGATATGGCATTTGTATATACAAGTTCAAGATGAAGTAATGCAGTGTTACATTCTTGATTATTAATTAAAAAAACATTGCTACCTTTTACTACGTATTCATTTGAATGTTATGCCCTGCTGCCTTTCTCTATTTTTGAATGTGAGTTATCAGAATGTAAATTATTTGTCTTAGAAAAAGTGGGTTTATTAAACATAGAGATTAAAAAGTTCTCTTTTATTTTTCCCCTTCTTCAAAAGTGTGCTTTTTCACTGCTGTATTTATGACAATAAAGTTCTTTGTGTGGAAGCTTCTCCTACCTCTGCTTGCTGAATCTGGTGCCTTTTTGTTTCCTGTGCATTCAACCTTGTGTTACAATCCTAACATCAGTCATGCCTTGCATTCTTTCTCTAGCAATAGCTTTGCATGTGCGTGGGCTCCAGCTGGATGATCACTTCAAAAATACTTGTGGCAGTTTTAAGATCTTGCCACTTCCCTGTTGAAGGATGCTGCCTTCACAGGTGAGCTTGCAAAACTGATGGTAAGAAGACTCTTAATGTGCAGAGTCACCTTGGGTTGAAGAGCCTTTAGTAGGAGTTAAGCTGATCTGGTTTTAAACTGCGTAGATGAGGCACGTTCACAGGTTGCTCTGGTGGCTCAGTATGTTTTCCTCAAGATGCCGTGAGCCAAGTTACCAGCTCGCTGCTGATGGAAATTGGAAATTCTGTTTCTGCCCAGAAAGCTGCTGGCTTTGTGCAGTTTCTGCTGCTCGGGTAGCTCCTATGAGTTGATGTAATCTGATATAACAGGAGAAAACAAACTTAACAAAAATGGAGGAGGGAGTTTTCTGTGGGTTTAGTGAGTGAAATTGGCTTGTAAAGAGGCACATGGATCAGAGCTACTGCAAAACCAAGAGGGGGGTCATGTGGCTGTGGGTTAGGGAACAAGCTTTAAGATTCTCAGTAGCAGAAAGTAATTAAATCAACCTTCTGCATAGTTAAATTGCCAGAGGCAGAAGAGGAAGTGGCAGTATCAACTCCTATAGGCATGTAGGAATTTTCTGCTTTAGTAATGGGATATGAGGAAGGCAACACAAATGATGTACAGAAATAAACCAGTTCCTTACAATTGGTCCTTTGTGTTATGTTGTTCATGCAATATAAGCTTGAGTGGTCATGCTCAAGTACTATACCCCTGGAGTAACCAGAAAACATTTAAGAAAAAGGTTTATAAAGGTTGAATGTTTGCACAGGTAACAAATTCACTGTATCTTGCTTTCCTTTTCTTCAAAGGAAATGTATTCTCAAAGACTAGTAAATCGTCTGGGCAATGGCCCTAGGTGTGGCTCAGCCAGCTGCTAACTTGATCAGCTCCTGACTTGATCAGCTGCTTACTCCCCAAAGGAGTGAATTTGCCTTGCTGAGAATTTTTTATGTGTGTTTGGGACAGGCAGATTTTGGTACCTGAAATGGTTTAACTGGAAATACTCTTGCGTTTTATTTCCACGTAGGTGTGTCCTCTCCTTTAGAGAATTCTCAGCTGAGAAGTTGAAAGGGTAGGACTTCAGGAGTGAACTCATGGATCAAAGGCCTGGGGGTTTAAGCTGGCTGCCAGCAGCAGACATGGAAAGGGCAGGATCT
>NW_009952377.1:975363-1031444 GCF_000747805.2 Chaetura pelagica
ATTCCTGCTAGAGGGAACTGCTAGCAGAGACATAACCAAAGGTTCAGAGCTGGCGTTTTGATCAAGCTTGGTGCCTGTTACCTTTTGCTTATGAGCTTTCATTGAGAAAGTAGATTCTTGGGGTAATGCTCCCTGAAATACTGTCAGGCTTTTTGTTTAGATCAAACTGAGAAATTAGGTTTAAAGCTTTTGCTGAGCCACTGTGGGATGTGTACTGTTGGCTGATCTGGATATCATTCTGGTTTATTACATGAAACAATAATGCACTTAATGCTTCCAGCTGTATTAGTAGATGTGTCCAGGTCATCTTACCCTTTCTCTCTGCAGCATTTTGTTCTGGGGACTGCCAAACACAGATGAATGCCTGAGTTGTGCTCCTTGTCAGCTCAAAAATAATGAGGACCCTTTGTAAGACTGCAAGCTTTTCCAACAGGACATAAGCTTGCCATTAGAAATTGAAAAGTACAATGAGTTTCTTAATCGGGCCATTTCTCCTCAATTAGTTTTGCCAGACAAACTTCTGTGCTACAAGAGTTCCTTGTGAAACCTGTATTTCAAGCAGCTAATCAAAAACATCTCGTGAGGGAAGAAACACAACCATGCAGTGCAATGTCCTTAATAAGGTCCTGTCTTACTTAGCTCCTCAATTGTATCAACTCTGGAACAGACACAAACCAAATCTGTGATCACGACCACCAAGAGGTCTATTAAGTCAAATAAAAACCAGAAAGAAACAGAGAGACAAGAAAGACTGCAGGAAAACAACAACAAAAAAAATTAAAGTTTTCAGGCTGTTGTTTGACTGACTTCTTTTAGTTTTACCTAGTTACACCCTGCAGTTCAGCATTGTTTTCCACCCTAAGTCAACCTAAGTGCTCCTCTCGGGCACAGTCCAGCCTCTAGCTGATGGGGGTTAATTTTGGTGTGCCCTTGGGCAAAGCGGTGCCACCCAACTCTAGGGATGCTGTAATTACCCTCATTTTCTCTGAAATGTCTGGTCACGGCAGCTCTTAGCATGCACTTGAGTATCAGCATGGCTTGCAGAAGACAGTGTGCAACATGAAGGGTAGAACTGGTAATTGGAAGGGATAGTGTAATAACTGGTAGCAAGTCTGAGCAACATACCATTCGTGTAATTGTTTATGCTTAATTCCTTAGGTTTTTAAAAATAAAATTGTTCATAATGTTGTTTTTTTCAAATCAATCTGTAGCCTATGATCGAATGCCTACTTCTTACTTTCCAGGTGCCTCATGTTAATACCTTATGTTAATACCTCATGAAAAGGAGGTTTGAAGAGCTCCACTGACAATGAATATTAATTAATGGCTTTTGGTCACTTTCAGACATCTTGTAAAAGCCAGGTGTTCCAGAATACTCAGCATCCCAAAGTTCCCATTGTGACAAGCAAGGCCATGTTTTGAAAAGGAATCCATCCATAGGCCCATGCACCCTGTCATTTTTTGTCACAGACAACCATGAGAACATTCTTGCAGCTAATCAAGCTGCAACTTAATAGGGCTTTGCTTCATTCCTCTAGTGATGGGTTTTTTCAAAGCATTATTACCATGAAGATTGAGTAACCTTCTAATTTCCAGCACAAACATATTCACGAGAAGCTTTTCTTCTCTGCTAGTGTGTAGTCTAGAATATATTTATAGGCCACAGCTGAATTGCCTCTCAGCTCCTGTTTTGCTTGGCTAACAAGTAAATACACCCAAACAGGCTGAGCTTCTTTGAAAATCTCTACTCTCTGAATACGAAGCAAATCCTTAATAGTGTTGTTTTTTGTTTTTTTTTTCCAGCTTTTCCAGTTCCAAATCCATCTAAGGCTAAAACTTCCAACCTGAAGTAGGGGTCAGTGCAGGTGCATCGTTTGATCCATTGTTTCAAAGAAATGCAGATCACATCTGTAGCAGTGCTATTATACACAAATTAACTGCATCCTTTTAGTACTTTCTTCACAGCATCATCTTCATGCCCAGCCTGCTCTGCCATTCAGATATTCTTAGAATCAATAATTTTGAGTGACCAGCAGAAAGGCAGTGGGCACATTTTCAACCTCTGCTAGGTGTTTTTTTTTCATCAGTGGTTAAGTGTGGTGGTGTTAGAAGGAACCATGTGTGAGTGGTTTTTAGATCAGAAGCTGTCACTGATCATTTCACTTGGCTGGAAGTAGGCGTTAATTTATGCAAAGGCAATAGAATCCAAACTAGATTAAAAGCTTCCCCACCCAAATTCGTGACAAAGGTCTTTGAAATAATCAGTTAAAACAGGAGACTGCTGATGAAGTGTGGCCTTGTCGTGGTTTGGGCCCAACACGGCAACAAAGAGCAGCCCCATGGCCGCTCATCCTGCCCCACACACACAGTCTGGGATGAGGAGGACAAAGCTCCTGGGTCAAGACAAAGGACAAGGAGGGTTCTTCACTGATTAAGGACCCGAGCAAAACAGACTCAACTTGGGGAAAAAAAAATAACTTAATTTCACACCAATCAAACACACACAGGACACAGACAACACACAGAGCAGGGCTTGCATGTGTTACCCCACCCCTCCCTTCTTCCCTGCTTCCCCACGGGGTCCCTCCCATGGGAGAGAGGCCGCCACGAACCTCTCCTTCGTGAGTCCATCCCACAAAGTCTGGAGCTGCTCCAGCCTGGGCTTCCCACAGGGTCACAGCTGCTTCAGAAACAAACTCCCCGGGCCCAGAGTCTTCCAAAGCTGCCCCATCAGTTTCCACTGGCAGCAAATCCTCTGGCCATCAAATCCAAGTCCAGTGGCCAAGTTCACCCCTCCTGGCGCCCCCAGGGAATGTTCCCCCACGTTCCTCCACGAGTGCAGGGGCACAGCTGCCATCTCGCCATGGGCTGCAGGGAAACTTCTGCTTGGGCACCTTCTTCCCCTTCTTCCTCACTAACCATGGGCACTGCTCTTCTCCCTCAAGTGCCTCTCTTCTCAGGTGTTACATGAGTTCTTTCATATGTTAATGGCACAGGTGCATCTGTTGTCCCTCTACCTGATCCTTGGCTGGGGTTGGAGCCCGGGAAGCTTCTCAGCTTCTTACTGGAGCCACCCCTGGGGCCCTTCCCCTGCTACCAAAAATCCCACCAAAACAAACCAGAACAGGCCTTCATGTGGAAGGGTGACTTACATTGCTATGATGTACAGATGTGCTTTCAAATTTGAATTATTAGAAGTACTAAACTCTGAAGAAAAACTATCTAATAACTTACACAACATCTCGCTGAACATACATACACAAGTGAACATTGATAATGGGGTGTGTGCTGTGATTTCCAACCTTCAACTCAAAAAATACACGTGGCAATTTAAAATCTACTGACAGTGGTTGCCTTTTGGAAGCTTATAAACCCTGCAAGGGTTAAATAAGTTTACAGCAATTAGGGCAAATAAGCTTACAAAAAAAAAAGTTGATTAAAGACAACAGGTGCTTAGGGAAGCCTCAGAACAGCCTAATTCCAATTCAGTATTTAGGAACACTTCCAAGCATTGCTGTTTTCAGAGCAGAAGCCAATTTATTGTCCCTTATCTCTGTGAAGCTGTTGAGTTTCTGTTGTAATTTGTCTCTGTCTTTCCTTGTAAACCTTTACTTGAGTTTTTTGGCAAATTCCTTTGTTTCTGTTTCTTGTCTGTCTTGTTCTTCCCAAGTACAAGTTGCTTCCCAGGTTACTAATTCTTTTGTGGACACCGTTTCCACCCCTTCACCAATGACTGAACCATTCTCTGACCTGGTGGAAAATGTATAGGTTATATCCTGGATGCATGTATTAGTTGAGGTCTCTGGCAAAAACCAAGTTTAGCTTCTTGGTCAGATCTAGAGACCCCAGAAAAATAGCTGCATCCCATATGACCTCCTGTGTCGTGGATCTCTGGGACCAAGGGTCTGGTAATTGTGAAGAAACTGTTTAAGTCACAAGACAGCTAGGAGAGCTTTTATGAGCTTCATAGCTGGTACAGGGAAAGTGGACTTTAGGAGGTTGTAACCACAGATGAAATAACTCAAGAGGGTAGGAGAACAGCCAACACAATGACTAAAAAATGCTGCTGGTGATATACTCAGTAAAAATATCCAGGCTCCACCAGGAGTCAAGGTTGTCAGATGAATTTGCAGGCCTAAGGCTAAGTGAGGAACTCAGCCAGGGCTGGAGGTCTGGGCCTCAGTTAGGGAGTCCAAATAGTCACAGGTGATAGTAGTCCATGGTGATGCTGTTTTAGACAGGTTTTGCTAAGTAGCTATGGTATCACTGAAGAGTTGGTAATAGAAAATAATCAGGGATCAAATCAGCACAAGGATCAACCATGGGAATTCTGTTTTGATCCCAGCTCGTAAGGCTGAGATTTCTATAAGCTCAGTGAGCTATTAAGCCAAGTCAGCTGCTGAACGTCTCTAGATGAGACCAGGAAAGGTTATACTTACAGTAACTATGCAATTTCTGAGCACAGGATACAACGACAGCCACACACCAGCACATCCACCAGCTCATGATGCAATTGCATTCCCACTTGCTTACTATGGGATGTTGCTGTATAGGATGATGCTATATGACTGAAGACTAACAGATGCAATATTTATATTTAATGCAGGGTCAATTCATCTTGACTCAGAGAAGCTGCACGAGCTTCATGTGGAAATGTGAGTGTTCACTGCAGTATTGCTTTCAGTTTTGGCATTTCCTCACTGAGAGCCTTCTGCAGTATTTCTTTCTACACAGCTATCCCTCAGGTATGGCCACAAAGATTAAGATATTCCTACAACACACCAGGGACAGTGTCACCAATACCGAAAGGGAAGCATTACTGTCATTGCACAGGAAATCCTCTTTGAAATATCGTATGCACTTCTGGTCCCTCCCTCTCAGGGAAACTTAATGACCATGAGAGATGCAAAACAGATCAGGAGAATGAAGGACCTTCTCTAGTGGAAGGCATTAAAAGAGCTGGATTTTGTGGCCCAGCAAAATGAAAGCTGAAAAAAGCCCCATAAAATTGCCCTCTCTAAAGAGTAGGGTAAGTATCAAAGATTAAAAAGCAATTACTTAAGCTAATGGATGGTGTGGGCAGAAATACAAATGGATATGAATTAGCCAGACTGGAAATGAGAAGAAATTTCTGGAGGAAACTGTAGGAGATGTTGCCTTGACTTGATTACCTCAAAGATACCTTTGAGTCCTTGAGTATCTTCATTCTTAAGTCTTCTGTGTATGTGCTAGTACATGTCACATATTTCTGTTTAACTTACTCTTTGGATATTAATGCCCCATCCACTTCAGAGGAGCTGTAGGGTTATGTTAAAATCTTACAGACAAGCAGCTATGCTGTCATAGTAATGTGGCTAAGTAAAGGCCACAAAATGCCCTGAGAACTTAGGAAGTGTACCTTAACTTGGCACGTGCACTTTAATTCAGCTGCTCAACACACACAGGTTGTGATTACGGGTTATGATTTCAGAGCACCCCTGAGAGCTCAGGTTGTGTTATTGTTCCTTGTTCCTAACTGGCTTTGGAGGCCTCTCTGTGTGAGAGGATGCACCATACTGTACACAGGATGCAAACATTTTGATGGGCACCTCTAACATGCCTTCAGTGTGAGCCCACAGCCACCGAATGAAGGTATTTTTTAATAGGAAGCACAGAAAGCAGATGTCTGGCAGGCAGTAAGTCACAGAATCAGCTTGGTAAGGACCTAAGGAGATCATCTCATGAAAACCTTTGCATTAAGAGAGGATTACTAGTAACAGACCACGAGTGACCAATATTTGTGTAACCTTCTCAGAGAATCCATATCCTCTGCAGGCAGCCTGATCTAGGTCATCAATAATTCTAGAGCTAGCAAGTTTTTTCTAACAGCTTGACTCTTCATCTAAAGATTTAAATAATACTGACTTTTTTCTTCTTACTCTATCCCCAAGAATCTAGAGAGTAATTAAGTAATCACTAGTAATAAATAAATAATGCTTTATTATTCACAGCAATAGCTGTTTCCTCAGCTCCCCTCTTAGCATTTGCTTGTATAGGTTAACTACCCAAACAGCTTCCATCTTCCAATGCAGAATAACACCGCAAAATATTTAAATTTCTGTTGCTGAGGTGGCTCTACCACAAGTACTCACCACGGGCCTATTGCTTCAAGTACTATTCCCAAAAACGGACAGAGGACTACAGCTGTGGCGTCATTAGCAATTAATAGCACAGCATAATGGCCTCTCATATTTTAGCTATTACAGCCCTATAAACAAAGCCAAGAACACCTTGTTTTCAAGAGCATGACACAGTTGACTCATGTTCAGCACATGATCCTGCATAAGCCTGGACCTGTCTGATCCTACACATCAAGTGCAGGACCCACGCCACTGGCTCTGCCCATGGGCTGCCCGGAGCCAGGGAGAGAGCTCGTGTTTGCTGTGCCAGGCAGAGCCTCCTGCCTGCACTGGGGCTGTGGTTGCCACTCTCTGTGATCCACTGGCCAAGGCTGTGCCAACTGCCAACCTCTCCTGTGGCAGCCTGGAGCTGTCCCCACTGCCCCATCATGTGCATGGAAGTGCCAGGTGCCCTGATGTGCCACTGACCTAGGTGTTTGCTTTAGCCTGCAACCCCCCCAGTTGTTTCCTGTTCCCTTTATGATCCTGTGAGCTTCTGAGAACTCAACAGTCAGAAAGGACTCAGATGGAAACTACTCTTCCCTGGATCATCAAGGCTGGCAAATCGAGGGAAGGTCTTTAGGCAGAGGAAGAGGCATATTTCAGCTACTCCATCTGAAACCTCCAGAAGAGGCCTCACTCAGAGATACTTCCCATACATTTTCTGAAGGCAAAGTACTGCTCAAAGAGCTCCAACAGGGCACTTAAAAATATCTTCATACTCACTAGAAACACATGAAAATCTTATTTCTTTTTATGTTGGGGAGCTTGCTCCTGCTTCCCACACCCTTCCTTAGTTTTACATGTTCAGCTGCTGAAAATAGGAGTGCCTTCTGCTTTATGGCATGCCAAGTCTTCTCATGCAATAAAGACCACTCTTTCTCCAGGGTTTTATAGGCTTGTGTAAACTCATTGACAATGAACACACTCTCACATCATCTGGATTAAGGTAGTCAGTGTATTGCATCACTTGTGTTAGTGATTGCCAGGCTGTGTTTCAAGCTGAAGATTTTTCTCTGTGTGCTCTATATTTCTGATCCATGTTCTAGCTTGGAAGGGAATAATATTGCAAAGTAAGAAGACAGATGTAGATGGCAATCAGTAGCACAGGCCTGGGAAAATCGTGATTTGGTATCTGACTCATGAGTTGGTGGGATCATGAAAGGAAGAAGTCAGAGAGTTGTGGTCAATGGGACAAAATCTAGTTGGAGGTCTGTGACTAGTGGAGTCCCTCAGGGGTCAGTACTGGGACCAGTGCTGTTCAATATTTTCATCAATGACCTGGATGAGGGAACTGAACTGGGAGGTGTGAATGACACACCAGAAAGCTATACTGTCATTCAGCGAGACCTAGACAGGATGGAGAGTTGGGCAGGGAGAAACTTGATGAAATTTAGCAAGGCCAAGTGTAGAGTCTTGCATCTGGGGAAGAACAACCCCATGTCCCAGTACAGGTTGGGGGCTAACCTGCTGGAGAGAAGTGTAGGGGAAAGGGACCTGGGGGTCCTGGTAGACAGAAGGATGACCATGAGCCAGCAATGTGCCCTTGTGGCCAAGAAGGCAAATGGCATCCTGGGGTGTATTAGAAAGGGGGTCGTTAGTAGGTCAAGAGAGGTTCTCCTCGCCCCCTATTCTGCGTTGGTGAGGCCGCATCTGGAGTATTGTGTCCAGTTCTGGCCCCTCAGTTCAAGGACAGGGAAGTGCTTGAAAGAGTCTAGCGCAGAGCTACAAAGATGATGAAGGGAGTGGAACATCTCCCTTATGAGGAAAGGCTGAGGGAGCTGGGTCTCTTTAGCTTGGAGAAGAGGAGACTGAGGGGTGACCTCATCAATGTTCACAAATATGTTAAGGAGGAGTGTCTGGAGGACAGAGCCAGGCTTTTTTCAGTGATGGCTAGTGATAGGATAAGGGGCAATGGGGGCAAACTGGAACAGAGGATGTTCCACGTAAACATCAGAAAAAACTTCTTTACTGTGAGAGTGACAGAGCCCTGGAACAGGCTGCCCAGAGAGGTTGTGGAGTCTCCTTCACTGGAGACATTCAAAACCCACCAGGACACATTCCTGTGTGATGTGCTCTGGGTGATCCTGCTCTGGCAGGGGGGTTGGACTAGATGATCTTTTGAAGTCCCTTCCAACCCCTAAGACTCTGTGATTCTGTGACTCTTGAGTTTCTGCTTCTTGGGTTAGTGATTAGATCTTCCTATGTATTGATTCAATACTCAGGACAGTGAGGAGTCAGACTGGTGACACTGTGCAGCAGGGTATATGGCCGTGCATAACTTGGGCACCTGTCTCAGTCTGAACCCATGAGCTGGAGTTTCCAGCCTGACCCCAGTGTCCCACCTTGGCTCCGGCCCTGGGTGTATCTGGATGGAGGCACTGTGAAGATAAGACACCACAACCAACGGCAGAGCAGTCTTCCCCAGGAGTCAAGCAGTTTGCAGATCACTGACTCTATTTTAATATGATTTTAAAATATAAACATTGAGATATTAGCTTTGCTTTCTCCAAGGCCTTTCTGTGAGATCACACCTTCCTGTACAAACACCTGCACCACATTCCCTACGCACAATTGCCAACTGTTGCATAAACTCAGTCTCTTCCTCAGGTGAAGTCACCCTTTAGGGAGAAGCTCCTGCCCTGGTGGGTCTCCACCTCCCATGGGGATGCAAGGCTATGGGCTCAGCTGGATAAACCAGATAATGCAGGAGAACAAGGCAACCCCAGCCATTGGTGTGACTCCTATGAATGAAAGCTACCCCCTTCCTCATGTCAAAGGGTTAAACACTTTGTGCCTTTGCAACAGGCACTTGGATACTTCCAGCCATTGTATGGGTGTGTTGAAAGTGTCTGTTGTCTTCGTCGATCATTGTTCCCGCCTTCAAGGCAGCAGGTCACTCTCTGCTGCAGGTTATCTCATCTCTCCTTCTCCTTGTGGGTGGAAAAACTACCTTTGGCAACACCTAGCAGTATCTTGTGCCACTCCTTGATTGCCTTTCTGATTTGATACTTCCTGTGACTTTTTAATCTCACCAGGATGGTTCTACTTTGAAGCACAAAGCCATGTGCTCCCTTACGTGTGGTGTGATGGCAGATTGATGGAAGTAGGTTTTGTTTCGGAAGGAACAGGGAGGAATGGCACCAGCTTTCTATTTCTATGTGCCTCTCCAGATCCTCTCTCTCTGCTGTGCATGGCTGCTGCCTTGCAGGGTGTGAGCAATTCCATTTCTTCTCTTCTCTACTTACCCATTTTGTCTGACATGTTCCTGTGCTAGGGCACCAGACTCCTACCTGGTCGCCTAAATCTCATGAGGATCTTGAAAGAAACACGGCACCACCTAATCTGCTGCTTTCTATATATAACTGGAGTGCATGGCACACTTGCCAAAATAAGCTGCAGTACTTAGTGGCTGCTGTTTTGTCACGGGGTGCAGAATAGGAAGAGCAGTTCCTCAGCTTCCATAAGAGCTTTTATTGCTAACCTGACTTGTCACTTTTCTAACTGAAAGCAGCAGAGCTTTGACTTCTTTGTTGGCTTCACCTTTTTACAAAACAGCCAGTAGAACAAACAAATAAACGTAGTTTAATGACATTTTGGAAGTGCAGGGAGTCAGAGGGGTTATTGCCTGTGGTTTTGTAGGAAGCAGGATTCAGCTCCATCATTTAGCCAGAGAACCCTGCTCTGACTTTCATCTCACAACACATGGTTATCCAGAGCTATCAGGGATGCAATCTTGCAAAACCTCCAGCCCCTGTTCACTTTAAGTGGCCTGGCCTGTGTGGAAGGAGAGCCCTGCCCACAGAGCCAAGAAAGCACAGGCAGGTGTTTATAGGGTGCTGGTACATCTTCAGCTGTTGTTAAATTCCTAAAGATTTGAGGCTGCAAGGTGTCTGATAAGCTGCTCAGACACAACACAACAGCTGCTCTCATTGAGTGCCCAGTGAAGAAAAGACTGATTTTGCAAAAGCGAAAGCATAAAATGGAAGTAGAGGAATGTGTCTGCATTTTTCAGACAGAGATTTCTTAAATACAACTCATCAACATAAATGCTGACATGTAAGGTGTTTTTCAAAAGCCCTTCACAAATCTAAGTGGTAGGAGAAGCATTGAGAAGCTCACTGAGCAAGAGAAGGTTTATGTTAATAGAATTCCCTTCAAAAATATAAAGACACAAATGCTTTGCCAGCTTTTCTTGTTTGTGGATTTTTTCTTTTTTTTTTCTTGTTTGTTTGTTTGTTTTTTGGTTTGGTTTGGTTTGGTTTTGTGTGTGTTTTGTTTGGTTTTTGTCTCTGGGTTGTTTCTGGCTGCAGAAATGCAAACTCTGACTTCAGCCAGCAAAGTCATTTGTATGTGCAAACCCATGTGCAGGAGACAGCAGGAAAGGCAAGATGCAAACTGCATTACATCTTGCTTAGAAGAACAAACACTGCCTGGGACTACGAGCTTTAACCTCAGCCGATATGACCTGAAGACCCAGCTGATGCCAGCTCTTACTGGCGGCGAACACCCCCTGCCAATGATAAAACAATAGAAGATTTACCTTTCAACAACAACAAAAACAGAACCACAGCCAGAACAGCAATGGCCATAGGAAGTCTCAGTGAAAAACTGAATCCTGAGTTTCTGCTTGATGGGCACTTGTGAATGTGCTGACCTGGGGATTCAGTTCCCCTGCTCTTGCTGGTTTAGCATATGGAGAAAGGCAGTGCTTCCAAGAATTGCTTTCCATCTTGTTTTTATAGGAGGTTAAGCAAATGAAGGCAATTTCTGGCCCTTGGTCCCTGCGATAGGCACTAGGCCACGCCCAGGGCACCTCTCCAGCTCTATCACCAGCAAACAGCTCTGCAGCTCCCGGCCTCAGCCCAGACCCCCCACAGCACCTTGAGGGAGCAGGACCCAGGCTCGTGCTGGGCACACGGGGTGGCACTTGTGCCCCCACAGGGACCAGAGCAAACACGCAGCTGCCCCGCGCTGGCTGGCACTGCCTGCTGACCCGGCTGCTGCAGACACCACTTCCTACAAATCCCCTCCATAAACTCATCAAGCCTCCTCCCAAAACGGATTGTTTTTGCTCTCAAACCTCCCAGCCAGCCACGGTCTGGCAGTGTCCCACCTAAGATTGCTGACAGCCAGTGTATAACCCTTTGTCCTTGTGCTGGCTTTGTCCTTTAGCCTCAAAAGCACGTGCTGCCCTGGGAAGTTTTCTGTCAGCATGTCCCTTTGTGTCATGCCCTCCCTGGCATGGTTTGTGCAGGGTTTCCTCAGGGTCTCTGTGTTCAGGCACATGGGCACATTTTGCCAGCCTGGATGTGCCAAGGCTGTTCCTCAATAAATAACATTCTCACTGTTTCTCCAAATGTCTCTCATATTTCCTCAGCAAGTGTTTTATCCTTGTGTTGATTCACTCCTGGCTGCTTTGCCTACTATGATCTCTGGCTGGTCTCCGTGAGTTCAGGCCACATCACACCAGCCAACCGAGATGCGTTAGTTAACGTTTACACAGAGATGTCCTGCTCTCCTCTGTGTCCTGCTGCCCCACGGAGACCCTGAGCCTCCCATCCATCCCTCTGCCACACCGACCTGGCTGCACACAGCTACTGTCACCCAGGGCACTCAGGAAAGTAAATCCTCTCCCTCCTGTGCAGGAGGCTGGAAAACCACCCACTTTCTCTGGAGATGCTGAATAGGAGCTGGTAGATGTGAGTGGTGCAGATGCTTCACCAGGGACATCGTTTCAAGAACTAGGCCTGCTGTGTAAGGACAGCTCTAGGGTGTTGTGTTTACTGTATTTGGGTCAGAGAAGGGTGATAAAAATAGGGTAGTACAGGGCTTACCTCAGAGGATAAACTGCCATCACACACGTACTGGCATAAAGCACTGTTAAACATTCATTTCCCCTTGCTGATACTGCATTTATTAATTTTTTTTTTCCCCACTGGTGGCCCACCCTCTCTAGAGTGGTATTTAATGCATGAAGGCTGGATTTTTCTTCTGACTTTCTTCGCATCACGCAGTGATGTATCTCCTGATAAGGTGAACCCAAATTTAGGAACATTTCCTTGTGAAGCAAATGACTTTTCATTTGATAAAAAGCACCTAGGCAAATAGCTAAGTGCTGGTTTCTTTCTAGACATTTCTCAGAAGCAAAAAGCAGCTGTTATCCTTGTGCTGAGTAGTCTTAAACAATATAAAATCCAGCAGCTATCGATCTCTTGCAGTTAACTCCACAAATTTTGCCAGTAAGCATTTTTTTTAACCTCCCTGAGTAAAAGCAAAGGGGGAAGACAGTGATTTTCTATCTCTCTGCCAATGTTGATCTGCCCTGGGGACAACAAGGCAGGTTAAATGACAACCAGGCCTGACAGCCTGCAAAACACGAGCTGATAGAAGGTCCTTTACCAGCTTAGCTCCACCTGTGAGGAGAGAGGGTGACATCCACGCTCCTGCTGTGACATCAGCATGGTTGTGGCTCAGGGCTCAAGAGGAAAATCCAAATTCCCTGTGGAGCTTTTTACAGCTCTGGTGTTAGATGCTGAAAGCAGCCTGGAAGTGGGCAGTCGTGGTCCGGCAGATAACCACCAGTCCACTTGTTTCCATGAAAGCCCTTTCTGCTCTGGGGTGTTCTTCTCTAAGTGCTGGGACATTGTGCAAGCTGTGGCTCCAGCTGTAGCCATGCTGTGTGTTTGAACCTTTGAGTGCTAGATAAGGGAGACTGGATAAACAGAGAGATAGCAGAGCATTGTGTGGTTGGGATGAAGATGAAGCAGAACAGATCTGGTGAATATCAGAGGAGAGTGGCTCATCTTTGCCTTCTCCCTCTGGTGTGCAATGAAGTCTGCAGACTTTTCAGACTCTTCTGGGATTTTTCCCCATGGTTGAAATCTGAATGCATCTACATTTTAAAATGTACTTTTTTTTTTTTTTTTTTTTAGAAATAAACTAGAGCAAATTAGTACCTGTCCTCTGCTTTGCCTGAATTTAATTATTCTTTGCAAATCCAACTGCTAACAAATCAGCAGGCTACATCTCATTGCCCTGCCTCCCTTCCCAAGGACAGCAGCAGTGGCAGCCATAGCATAAGCAGCTGCCAGCTTTCACTTGCACTTCTGCATTCATGGACCTCAAAAGCATTTTTGCAGAGAGGGCACTGCCATTACTTCTTTTTTCTCAGGAGGAAACCACAATACAAGCAGGGGAAGAAATGGGTACCTGCAACATGGTGTGGCCCCATGTCCCTTCAGCCTGCAGGAGGTGGAGGGTGCTCCAGGTGACTGGGACTTCCAGTAACCTGGGACATCAGGGCTCTGGCCTTCCAGGAGGTGCACTGTCCACTCAGGCAGCCCCACCTGATGGCCTTTTCTATTGTTCTCTGCCATGAAAAGGGAAGTCAGAAACACCAGCTCTGCACAAAATGAAAGTTCACCCCATGCTCTGAGCTGCACCAATACATTTGTGTTTCCCTAAATCCCACCACAGGCGTTTTATGCACTGTGCCTCACGAGGCAGTCCACACTTAGGTCTTTGAGGTTAGTTCTGCTTTTTATCCACTATATTTTCCACCCTAAGAGCTTTCTGTCTCCTAAGATAAAGGTCTGCAACAATTCCTTAGTACTGCATGCAACCAGTCTAACGTCCCCTCTGATTTTGAAACAATTCCCTAGAGCTTGAATTAAACAGCAAAATCAGTGGCAGTCATGACAAATAGTGTTTAATCAGGGTATTTAGGTCCATAAGACTCACATCCAGGCAAACCACCCCCACACCACAATCCTGGTCCTGTCAGCCACTTGCCTTTGTCTCCTGAAATGCTTCCACCTCTTCCCACAGCCCTTCTGGCCAGCCTGGGGGGCTGGGTGAGAAGAGCTGCTCTGGGAGATACAAGTGCCCCAGCAGCCCAGAATGAGGGGCTGTGTCATGGGCACTGGGTGAGCTCAGCCTGTGCCTCCTGGGAGAGCACAACTCTGTCCATGCCTCTGGCCCTTGTACACTTTGTACAGCTTATCAGCTCCTCCACAGGCTTTTCAGAATTGAGGATTGGCAGGGGGATGACTGAAATGAACTTGTTCTGAGGGTGCATGAACACCCCTGCAGCCAGGGCCAGCCTTTGCAGGCTGCCTCTGCCACCACAGCTCCTGTGCACATCTCTCCCCATCTCCACTTCCACTGAAGCCAGGGCTGTGACCTGATGCCTTGCAGCTGTTTGCATGAGCTAATGGAACCCAGTGAAGTCAGTTATGAGCATGGCTGGTACTTGCTTTGACTTGAATAAAGGGCATGGTGTTTCAGCTGACAGGTTTGTTTCCCACAGTGTTTTGATGAGGAGAGGATGTCAGCAAACACAGGCCTTCAGCAAGGCTGTGTCTGAGTGAACATGGCTCCAGAAATGGCAGGGCACACTGTGACAGGCTCACCTCCTCCCTTCCTTTGCCTCCAGGGCCCTACCAAAACCTCAAGGTTTCTGAAGAACAACAAGGTGTCAGCTGGTGGCTCTGCTGGTCATGGTGTCCTCAGAGGGATCTGTAAGCATGGTTTTGGTGGCCTTAGTGAGGGAGGATGGTGACCAGTGATACTATGACACGTTGCTGGAGATCAGTGTATGCCAATACCTCCTGAAGATTTTTGCTAGTTGAGGAAGCTCGGCTACTCAATAGCCATTTAATTAATCTCTGAGCATGACATACGGACTATTTATTTTCTACGTGGTGCAGTGTGTCAGGAGCTTGAGTCCCAGCAGATGCATGTTCACCTAATGAGGGACATGCAATTCCCTCTGCTTCAGGGCTTAGTGGCAGAGACTCTGGCTTGTGCTCGGCAGGACTCACACCAGAGCGCTGCAATGGTCCCTTTGGTTTTCACAGTCTGTGAGTCAGGTCTGGCAGCATGAGAGTGATTTAAGCAGGGTCAGGAGAGTAGGCAGCAGATGCTCTTAGTCTGGATCCATCCTGGTCCTCATGGACCTTGACAGCAGAGCTGGGCAGTGGTGCAGCCTGCCCTGCCCTCAGCAGGTGCCTGGCCACGGGCTACATGCTGCAGACTGGCTGCTCACTCTGCCTTGCACCTCATTGTCAATAAGGGGACACTGAGTGTCCTCTCAGGCATGTCCCAGTGCCCCTTCACAGGCCAACTGAGGTTTTCAAACCAGGAAGGGCTCTACAATGCGTAGCAATTAACTCTTGAGTAACTGTGAAAGCAGGCAAATTTACAGTGAAAATTTTTAGGTCAGGAATTTTTGAGTCAAAACTGGTCAAAACACACAGCAGAGGCCTACTGTGTAAATAGGATTGTATTCATAGGACATGCATCCATAGGGTGGAATGACAAAGAGGAAACAGCTTTTGTAATAAATGTACCATTGACCTGAAGAAAACCTGAGGAGTATTTCCTGTAGGAGGATGGAGGGAAGAGGTCTTCTGGAAATTAATATTTTGCCCATTTCAGGTGGGCTTTAGGGAAGCAATCAAAACAAAATGCCATTTGGGCAGAGGAAACGTCCATACAGTCTCAATAAGAGCTGCAGCTTGGCCCAGATGGGTGAACTGGCAGCTGCTGTTACCGAAGAGGCTTTGTTTTTGGATGATGAAAAGAGGATCAGCTCTGATGGGCAGGTCAGAAGAAGGTTTTGTGGCAAAGCTAGTGTGATGAGTGAGAAATATGCCTACACTTAATGGGGACTTTCAAAAGGAAAGGGTGTGCTCTTTAGTCCCCAGACTTTGTTTTGTCATCTGGATTTGAAATATTGTATTTGCTTAAAGGTAATGGTCACTGGGAGTTTAATATAATGTGGGACGACACACACACATGCTGGTCAACCTCAGCTAGAGGAGCTTCCTAAGGTGTGACACTGCAGGACTTGGCCTGACGTCAGTGCTGGTGAATCAGCAATGTGTTAGCTCCAGGTTTGTGCAACCTTCTTTTGGAGAGAGGCATTGACTGCTGGTCAGAGTGCAAGGGGGGGATGATGTTTTACAGTCCATGAAAGGACATAAGACGTTGTCTGCATCTGGGAGTAAGGAAGTAGTTTGGGTTGAAATGGATCCCTGGAGGTCATCTAGTCCAACCTCTTGCTCAAAACAGGCCTGACTTTGAAATTACCTAAATTGCTTATGGCATTTTCCACTGGAGTTTTCAATATCTCTAGGAATGGAGAGTCCACCTGTTTCTGTGCCTCTACTCCAGTGTCTCAACCATTGTCATAGTGGAATACATTTTTCTTATCTATCAGCTTCAATATCTATCTCCCTCTCATACATCTGGCTTGTAAGAATACTTGTTTTTCATTAGAGAGTATGAGATTCTAGGTGGATTTGTGTTTTACCCCGAGGATCCTTAAAGTGAGATTGTCCTTGATGTTGGTTTCCTGCAAACAGCACCATAAATTATACTTATCCCGAATTCCTGTCAGCTTCATGCCCTAGTAGAGGAATGAAAAACACTGTTTTAAAGACTAAATATAGTTATTTTAAAAGTAATGGTGAGCTTCTTTCCTGGTTTCTTCTGGAAAGATAAAACAATGACTTGATGTATCTAAGCATTACCTGCACTGTCTCCTGAGACATACGATCACAAATTGATACTTAATTTATATTCTGGAAGCCTGAACAGTCTCTGCAGCACTTCTGCTACCTCCTGTTCCAGACAGAGAGCCAAATCTCAGTCTGCATTCTGTCTTAGTTGGTACTGGCCAATGCAGGTGGCCCCTCTACAAGAAAACTGGGTATCAAACAGAAAGATCTTTTTCCTAGAGAAGTCAGTTGGAATTGTGTCCCCATCTGGAAGGGGACCTGGATATCCTCATCACAGAAAGCAAGTTCATGGCTTCTGTCCTCAGTGGGGAAGAGTAAACACCCCCCTTCCCCTCTGTCAAAACCTGCAGATCAGTGCAAGATTATCTGGAGTGGGAGCATGGCCCTGTTTCCACCGGAGTGGATGAGGCATTCAAGGACATGATCATGTCTGCCTCCTCCACGGAGTGCTGACAGAAGAGGCTGCTTTTGCTGTCTTGCCAGAGATTGGTAAAAAATTTCATGTTTCCTCTGCAGCATCAATAAGAGGGATCAAATCCAGGCTGCAGATCAGTGGATATTACCTGCTTCATCCAGTATATTATTCCAGAAGTCATCCTCATGTTCAGATCTAGGAAAGTTTTAGAAGGCAGAATGGAATATTAATTGAGGGTGGCTTAATTAATCCACAAAATGCAGAAGTGTCTTTTGAAATCCATAGAGCACTGGTCTCTGAAGCTGTCTCAATCCCACATGGGAATGACCTGGAGCTGTGGATGATCTCCCTGTCCCTCCTAGACGGCATGGTGTCCCTTCATCTTGGGTCATTCCCTGACCCACTGAGCTCCCCTGGGTGCCTCAGTGTATTCCTCAAATGTGCCCCCTGAAATGAGGACCCAGTGTAGGCCAGTCTACTTCATCACACTGAAAATAGCCGGTAGGTATGTAACACCAAAGATACCCCTTCCTGAGAAAATGAGCATTTGTAATTTAAGCTGAAACTTTTTCTCATAGTTTAGGAAAACAATGATGAGATCATGGATGGCCTTCTTACATTTTGAAGGCAGCTGGGTGGAAAGACAGCAAGGTTCAGCCATCAGGTGGCACTCTGAGCATGCTGTTCAGCAGAGAGGGCACTCAAAATGTTCCTGGCTGGAGGAAATTCCTTCAATTCAGTAATATGACATCAACTTCAAGAGCAGTGATTCATTTCAGGTTAACACCCTTTCTTTATTTCTGCAAAATTAATCATCCAGCTATATTTATTGCATTGTTTTAAAACATAGGAGGCCTAGTAAGAGAAGTACAGCAGCTCCATGTTTTGTTAATGTTTCTTTATCTAAATATTTATTATGTGGCTTGATATTTTTGCTGAAGCAGACTAATTCCACTATTTTTTCTCTGTAGTAAACTAGTGTAACTTGGCATATGTTCTAAATTTGTTTCTGTCCTTGTCTTAATCTCCTACTATCAAGCTGATCTCAAAATAGGAACCTGAATTAATGGACTCCAGGTTTTTCACATAAATCCTTTTTTAACCTTTGCAGCCATTTAATGATATTTGCAGTCTCTGGTATTGTTCTGCATGAGGTTTCACTTGGGAAGAATTTCACTTGAGAGATTTTTTTTTTAGAATTACACATTAGATAAAAACATAGTATTTAAAATGCCTTTCTAGTTAGTTTCTTGATTTTTTTATTGCCATAGAGTGTCTTCTACTTTGATATACAGGCAGGAGTTTATTAGTGTGTTGGTTCTACATTAATGCTTCTATAGGAAAAACTTTAGTTACGGTAATTGAAGGGTGAAATTAAAGGGCTCATGGTTAGCACTGCAGAACAGCACTGCAGACTGTAAAATCACTGTTCTGCTTCTTGAAGCCAGAATTTCATAACTGGCATCAATGGAAGACAGAGTGGCTCTGTAGTGCCTGGCCAAATGCTACTCACCCATGGAAGAGAGAGGGGCTGAACAATTTAACTCTCCCCTCCTGCCCAGTGTATTTGTAAAACCTCTTTTTAAACCTTTCTAACCAGCTCACCACTGAAAACAATCTAAGTTCTTACTCCTGCATCATCTGACCCTGACAGTCGGTGTATTCCCTGTCATTCACAGCTCCATCCCCAGAGCCCTGAACAAAGCTGTGCTTGTTAGAGGGAAAAGCATGAGCTCATCCATTGTAACCACCCGACTGCTTTAGCTGCTGCTCCAAAGGACGTTTTGTGGTGATTTCTGAATGCCTTCAGACAAGCCAGCGCTGGATAATCTTTGGTTGAATCTTCAGGGAGCAAAACTGAGTGGATTAAGTCCTCGTATCTGCTATAGGAACAGGTTTTCTGAATGCAGGGAAGCCCTGGTTATTCAGGTAATACAGTTGTGTTTCAGCTCCAAATACCAGACCTCTTAGAGGCTCAGGGAACAAGGTCCAGCATAGTCTTCAGGCACCCACACAGCTGAGTAACACACATAATCCTTTGATCCTCTGGCATTCAGGGCTGGAGGGAAACAAAGGTGAGAAAATGAGAAATGCAAATAAGCAACTTTGCAAGTGTGAAGGGAAGGACTTGATGAAACTTAAGTTTGCCAAAAATAGCAGTGAAACAACTGCATTTTATGCAGACGAGCTATAATCACATGTAAATTGCCTTTTAAAAATTGAATTCACTGTAGCTTTTGATTTAGAGACCTGCTTGAGGTCCCTAAGTGTCTACAGTCTCTCCTCCAGCTGTGGCTTCAAAGCACAGAACTCTGGTAAAATGACGCACGTGGCCTGTGTCCTCAAAATCAAACAGCCAAGGCCTTTTGTGTATTAACTACCCAAAAAGGCTTAAAAAATAAAGAGAGAGCACTGTCCTGCAGTCATTCACAACCAAGAACAGAATTAACCAGCCAGAAGTTTTCCCACTGCACACCAGGGTACAATGAGGCAGCTGTAGCTTTTCCTCCATACTGTCTTTTCATTATCTCCCAGGTTAAAGAGACTAAATTCTGGGGTTTTAGTATTACATAAGCTAGCTAAATTATATAATTAAGTTAAGAAAGAAGTTTGGTGTTGAAGTTCAAGAAGTTCAAGAAATATTCACGTTTGCTCATGGTGTGCTGTGGGACCCTAGGGGACTTGTTTTGCTTCTCTAACCATCTTGTCTCCTTACCGTTAAAAATGAATGTATCGTTACATCCTTGGCATCACAGTCCACTAGTGGCAGAGGAAGGACTGCTGGGGCTTGTAGGGGTTTTTCTGTATCCGACCCCTCTCAGTTAGCAGAGAGAAGTAAAAGGCATGCACATTGTTCTTTCCCTTCTTTGTCATTAGTCTTTAAAACTTCCCTATAACTGAGAGGACCCTACCAAAAAATGTCACAGGTGCCAAGTTATTCACACGTCTGATTTCAGTTTCATAATGTGAGCCTGACTTTGAATCTAAATGTTTGCTCATGGTGTGCTGTGGGACCCTTGGGGGACTTGTTTTGCTCCTCTAACCATCTTGTCTCCTTACCATTAAAAATGAATGTGTCATTACATCCTTGGCATCACAGTCCACTAGTGGCCGTTTGCTCATGGTGTGCTGTGGGACCCTAGGGGACTTGTTTTGCTTCTCTAACCATCTTGTCTCCTTACCGTTAAAAATGAATGTATCGTTACATCCTTGGCATCACAGTCCACTAGTGGCAGAGGAAGGACTGCTGGGGCTTGTAGGGGTTTTTCTGTATCCGACCCCTCTCAGTTAGCAGAGAGAAGTAAAAGGCATGCACATTGTTCTTTCCCTTCTTTGTCATTAGTCTTTAAAACTTCCCTATAACTGAGAGGACCCTACCAAAAAATGTCACAGGTGCCAAGTTATTCACACGTCTGATTTCAGTTTCATAATGTGAGCCTGACTTTGAATCTAAAACTTAAAAGCTCAGACTCTCCTCTTAATGCAGTAATCTCTTTATATAATGTGGGGAGATGGCATCATTCTGCCAGACGGCTGCAAACTCAGCAGGGAGCATGGCATGCAGACCCTGATCAATTGTTTTCCTATCCTGAATCATCCCAAGCCATTCTTGGTATGGTTTCTTCTAATTTTTAAATATAATGTAATTCTGGTTTAATCTTTTCCTCCCAGACAAACAGCTGCCTTTTTAATAAGTGCAGGTTTTATTCAACTAACGCACTAATTATTCCTGCATCGAGAGAGAGCAGCAGTAGAATTGCAGATGAAATGGAAAATAGAGCTACAGCAAAAAGTACAGCAGGTTAAACCTAACTCGTGACCTTCTAAGATGTGTGGGTCAGCTCTGTGCTACACACTGTGATAACGTGGACTTTTCCTGGCTTCAGCAGAAAGATACTCAGATCTCTTTGCTCTACTACTGAAAAAAAAGGAAAATCTTTCTTGTCACATGCCAGGCTGGTGAGCAGGTTTTGTTTTCCCCAGTAAGATGTGCATGTACATATTTGACAGTCATTTCTTCAAGAGAAATTCTGCATTACTAACATGAAATCAAGAATACAAATATAATTAAATCTTGTATTACCCAGCAAAATAAATAATTGCTTGCAGTATTGCCAGCTTACAAATGGTACAGAGGAACAGAAGCATGGGGGGATTTATGTAAACGTGATGAAATGAAGGATTGCCAGAGCTCAGAGATATCCCCTCTTGCAGTCTTATGTTTTAATCCCTCATCTTGCTTTCTTTTGATAAAGATAAAATATGTTTCCCTATTCCACAATACTTAAGGTTTTTTCAGGTAAGCCTTGAATCACTTACTCTCTCAAGCTTCCCCTGACAAAAGCAGAGCGTGACCAGCGAACGCTCATGAATATTTTAGCTAAAGCCATTAGTTTTTTAACATGGCAAATACTACAAGGAAGAGGGGAGAGGCGGCATCACTTGGCGTTTTGCTTCATGCAGGAACAACGTTGTGCAGAGCCACAGAATCCAGGGCAAACCGAGGCCTGTTTACTGAACCATCTCTTGCTGTGTGAAGGCCGGAGAGGGCCTTGCCCTTGCTGGTCCCTGCCCAGCATCACCTTTGCCCTCTCTGTGTCCCCAGCCACGGCTGAGCTGAGCTTCAGACACCTTCCTTGCTGCCCTGCTTCCAAAGGCAGGTTGTGAACACCAACAGAATTTTTCAGGGAGCTGCTATTCACGCCGAGACTTCCGCAGCTCGGAGTTTTCCTGGGAAGAAAGCCGATTAAACCGCCTTTCTGCGGGGATTGCCATGGCAACCCTCGCACAATGCCGCTGGCCCCTGAACTGACAGCAGTGATTTTAATGCTCCTTGAACCAAATCTTTGCATGCAGAGACGTCTTTAGGAGAAAGAGAAGAAAAAAAAAAAAAAACACGCCAAAAAAACAAGCAGCTTTTGATCGGGGCTGGTTGTGCTCTTTCCTTTCTTCCCAAAATGAGAGTGGGAATGGCTTTTAGCACCGTGTCCCTCCCAGCCCCCTTGAAGTTGCAGCTGGATAATGACTATAAAGCAGTCCTGGGGCTGGCATTTTCAGTATCATTCTGGGTTATAAGACACCATGGAAATGATGCTTGCACAGGGCTTGCTTTTTTACAGATATTTGCATCTTTGGGGTGGACGGTTGGAAGCATGAAAATAGAAATGAAGCTATCACGGAAGCCAGGCCAACTCCCAGCTGAGTGTGAAAGCGGGACACGGGGCAGCAGCTCTGTAAAATGGGGCAGGCTTCACTGTGCTTTTTAAGCATCCCAAAGTGGCCAAGATCCGAACACTGCCAGGTCTGTAAGCTGTAGTAGGGTCCCCTAGTGACACTTGGTAGGGCATGATGCCACAGTCAGGGCTGGCTTGTGGTGAAAGCTGGTGACATGGGAGATAGGAGAGCAGAGCCAGCACCTGTGTATGAGCTCGGAGCCAGCTCCCCGCGTGGGTGAAGCCACTCACCATCTGACCGCAGGCACACGGCACCCCGGGTGCCCAGCACTTACAGAGAGCCAACATATGGGCAGGCATTTAGACACAGCTCAGGCAGGGAAAGAAAGAAAAATCAGCTGTGCCTGAAAAACATGACCCAGCCTTTATGGCAAGTAAGCCCTGTGGTGCTGGGATGCTGGTCTGCACACCCCCCAGATACCTCCCTTTCTTTTGCCACTGTTCCTGTGGTTTCCTCTTTCCTCCTGCCTGCACTTGGAGGGGCTCCATGTCTAATTGCCCACCAGGCATGGAGAAGGGGGCAGGGTGAGGGTAGCCCTGAGAAGATCCCTGGAGGGGCAACACCAAGTCATATGCAGCCGCAGCTGCGCAGGGTCCCTGGGGTGCAAACCCCACCACGTGCACCTTCTGCAAGGGGAAACAAATCAAAGCTATACATGCACTGTCACGCCTGCTAATGGCCAGACTCCAAGCCTCTCCTCACAACTGCTCATCGTATGTATTGGCAGCATTCCCAGCGGTGTCCCTGTTTGCTGTAAGCATCTGGCCCTCGGCAAACACGTTATAGGTAGAGCTTAGTGCTTCTGTCTTTGGGACAGGCTGTGTGCACATTAGGAACAGAGGGAGCTCCTGAGTCATTGAATCCAGCCCCGGGCTATCTCAGGTAACCATGTCATGTATGCTAACTAATCCTCCCAGATGGAAGGATGAGCTGCCTGAATCTGTCTGGGGAAGGGAGGGCTGAACCCAAGTGCGTGACAGGCAGCAGAGATCTGCAGGGTCTCATCCCCCCCTGGCTGAGCCTGCCTTGGTCTGCAAATACAAGCAGTTACCACTCAGGCAGGGATCATGCCATTGGTTGAAACAAATGGAGCATGGATATAGAAGTGGTGATGAGTGGAAACATGCTTTGAGGGAGAAATAGAGGCCATTTCCTTGTCACTGGCATGAAAACTAGGAAGCACTGGGAGCTGCCCAGTCTGAGGTGGCTGAGCCCTCCCCCTGCCCGGGGTTTCCCTGTGGATGCTGCATTCACCTATGTCATCCCTGCTGCACTTATGCTGTTCAGTGCTGGTATCCTGCTGCCCTGTTTCCCCTGCAGCCTTTTTGGGGTCAGGATGCCAGGCCTCCCCAAAACTGACTTCCTCTCTCTGTTGCCACGTTCTCACATAAACTCTACATCGGCAAGGACAGCCTTCTTCCTTGGGGCCCAGGAGAAATTACCTCCCTAAAATAGGAGCTTTCAGAGAGGCTTGCAGCAGCGGAGGTGATGTATTTATATCCCTACCCCATCCACTCGCAGTGAAAACCCCCTTACTAATGCCACAGACTGGAAGGAAACCACGTTTGCATTTATTTGCACTTTTTTTAGCTGGTGGTTTGATGGGCTGGGTGAGCTGTTTCCCTCAGCAATCCCCTGCAAGCTGCCTTGGTGCAGGGAGGGTGGGAGAAGAAACTAAATATTTCCTTGCTGGTGTTCCCCCCACACACACCGTGGGGCAGAGGGACAGGGCATTTTTCCCCTGGCCCTGCTGCCCAGGCAGCCCTTTCAGCAACATTGAGGGCAGTAGCTGAGGATGGAGAAGGAGAGGATGGGACCATTTTGGGGCATTCTTTTATGCCCAGAGCAGATGCTCACAAGCTTCTCATTAAATTTCCCTCATATATCTGTCCATCACAGCAAAGGGATGAACTATAAACTCTATCTTATTATTTCTTAGAGAGAAAAACTCCTGTTGGATTTTATATAGTCTAAAAATAACCTTCCTCTCATTCAGAAAGATAACAGTCTGTACAAAACCAATTTTTACAGGATGATTTGCCACTGTGGGAGCCAGGCTGGGTCCCAGTTTGACCACTGGCATTATCTCTGTGCTCACACAGAGCTGGAGGTGCTGGGTACAGCCAGAGCTCCCGGGCTGAGCCGGATGGAGAGGCTGCTTCATTGCTCTCACTCAGCAGCTCTCAAAGACAGAACAGCACAAATATTTGTGTGTGAGAAGAAAATAAATCATGCATTTTGCTGGAGGACTGGAGGCATTTGTTTTACCATGCTATGCCTGCAAATGTTTGTAAACACTGCGACAATTTGCCATACTCCAGCAAAGACTAAGATTCATTGCTTTAAAGCCTGTGTTGAGGCTTGAAGCCACTCTTTTTTTGCTGAGGTCTTTGAAGCTTGTTCATATTCCAAAAAGTATGGTTTGGGTGTGTGAGTCTGCCTGTGTTTTTGCACTGTGTGTGCTTCAGCAAAGGGCAGTGCAGGAGGTGTGTGGCCTCCTGGAGACATGTCTTTCCACCTGGAGATATCACTTTCTGCCTGGTGACACACAAATATCAACTCACTAGAAAATAAAAGTTCCCTGATTGCTTTTCACAAGGTGCAGACAAGCCTGAGTTCTTAGCCCCACACTAAAATGAAGGCTTTTAAGAAGCAGGTTCAAAATTCAAGGAGCTGGAGAGAGTCCACATGAAGCCAGCAGGAGACAGGCAAAGGGCCACAGCTTTCCCACTGTAACGGATCATAAATCTCAAGGTTTATAATCCAGGCTGCAGAAAACAACCCTTGAAATCCCACATTAATGGGCTGCCCATCCCACTGGTGTCTCCTCCAGGGTCTCCTCCATGTCCTCTAGCCCTTCACGCTTCATCCTTCTTACCTGCTCCGACGTGTGCCCCGCAGGACTGCAGCCATCACTTGGGTTTAATAAAGACGGAAAAAGCCTGGAAGACCAGGGAGTCAGTTCCATGCATATATAAAGAAACTAACCACTACACATGGGTAACCATTTGCATATTGGAGAGGAGAAAATGGGCCCCTTTCTTGTGTCAACCCTTTTTGCAGGACATGGTGCTTCAGAGCTTGGAGCAGGCATGCCACGGAGTGGAGGGAATTGTTTTCCCCAAACATTTGCTGAGCTGATGTTTGCCTGATGTCCTGCTGGAGAAGGTCCTGAGCTCATTCTGTGCTGGGAATACTCCTGGCACCTTGCAGGCAGAGGCCATGTCTCCTCTGCCAGGACCTCACTCTCAAAACAGCAACAGAGGTACCATGGGGCTCCTAGCAGGGAAAAGTCCTCCAGAAACATTGAGCGTCTTTTTGTAGGTCCAACCATCCTAGTTGGAGAGCAGAGAGGTAGTGTGAAGCTGGCAGTCATGCTGGACTGGCACTATAACCTGCAGGATGACAGACCCTCATAAAGACTGTTGAGCATGTCTGTGAGAGCCTCTCTGTTGTAGAGGCTCACATTTGTATTTTTATTGTGGAATAAAACTGAAGATGCTAGTACCCTGAGTCATATGGGCGTGTAACTCCACAGAAAGTTTTTATGTGACTGAGCCTTTTGGCAAGACACTAACTTAAACTGTTTGCTTTACCCAATTCAAGTGTACATGGGATGTGGTTTGCCAGGTAATCCTGGTGCTCTGCTAATCTTCCACATTAAAGTTGAAGCTTGGTACACAGGTCCTACCCACTCCTCATCTCCCTGATTTATGACGTATTTAAGACATGAGATTATTAGTTTTGTCTATTTCACATATGCATTTAAAAGGTACCATGTGTTTGCCATCTGATGTTCAGGTGGGACCTGGCTTTACTTACAGGTGAAGGATCTCACCTCTCTGCCTCACACGGGGATTTTCTTTTACTGCCAAATTTGTCTCTACATATTTGGTCTTTTTCCTTCATGCCAGCAAAGCCTAACTCTACTCTGTTTGGATTTTGTTTGTTTGTCATGAATACTGGAAAATTCAGGAAGTCTATCTGTGACTTCTTGTTGGCCTTTAACAAAGTACTTCGTGTTTTATGTTCCAGTTTTTCTACAAACACTGACTAGTGGAGCCTGCCTTAGTACTCCCAGCTGTGCTGGATGCTTAATATGCAAATGCTTACAGAAATGTGATGGAAGATGAGAGATAAATATATATATTATATCCCTTTATTTGAGACCTGCTATATTTTGTCTGTTTTTCTGCGGTATTTTGTCTGTTTTCTGCAGTAGAGGCATCTCCTTTGTAAATAGCTGTCATGTCCTGCCAGCATCCAGGACATGGATGTGCATGAAGCACATCTTGTGATTTCCGTCCTGTTGGAGCATATTCCCAGAAAAACCCCTACATGAGTCATATCACTCTCCCAAACCCCCTGCCTGCTGCCAAGATGTCCAGCTGCATGAGAAGGAAGCAGCAACTGTCACATGAGAACCTTCTTGATGGTGGAGTCCTGTCTGCCACACATTTGTCAGAGCCTCTTCAGGCAGCATACATCAGGCTGTGCTGGCTGATTTGCAGCAAGTCTTGCTTTGCCATAGGAGATCTCTGGTAATTAATTCCCTTTGGGTCAACTTCATCTGCAGCAGAAAAACAGACAGATGGGGCCTGAGGGAAGCATTTCCATAATGAAGAAGAGCAGCAGAGTACCTCTCAGGATGGTAGGAGTTCCCTCGTATCAATAACATTCTTAAATAACAAGCACTTTTGATGATCATTTCCTAACGAGCTGCTCTTCTCAGAAGTCACTTCATTCAGTTTTACTGCTTCTTTGATGAACTTGAGCTTTCTTACCTTTCCATTCACAGCCTGTTATTGTATTTCAGCCCTTTATGGACTCATTCATTGATTTGCTGCAAATCCAATGGGTCTGTTAATGGTGCAGACTTGTAGTTATCACTTGTATCAGAGATACCTGTTGTCAATGTTGAGCTTAGCCCACTCTATTCAACTCAGGGCATTCTCTTTTTCTTCTCAGTGATGAACAGTGACAAAGAAGACACATGAGATTCAGGGCAGGGAGGCAGAAGAAGACAAGAGTGGGAGGAATGTGCAAGTGGTTTTTGTGGAAATAACTTTCAAGTGGCTCATTCTGTTACAAAAGTCCAAAGACCAAGGCACAACAGGAAATGTCATTACTCCAGCAATGTTCTTTGGCCACCAGTCAGAAGTCTTCAGTGTGTCATCTCCTTCTATGTGGGTGCATGGTTTACATTAAATGGTGATGTCCTATTCTCCCATTCTCCAACAACAAACCACACCTCTGGGGCAAGGTACTTGGCCTCTCATGCTTTTAAGAATGAGGGGAATAAGACCCACCTGTGTAAATGACATTGCTAGAATTGGGCTATGTTCATCTGCACCCCAGAGTAAACCAGACCCCTGGAAGTGTCAGATGCTGGCTTAGCAATTAACCTTGTTTTGTGTTTTTAAGCATTTTTCTGTTTCAGGTTCCTTGGAGACTCAAAAAGCTTTTACAAAACACAGGAGTGACAGTGAAGAGCCTTGCTTGTTCACTGCACTGCTGGATGGAGACGGTTAGAAGCAATGAGACTGACCTGAAAATCAGAAGGCATAAAACAATATCAGAAAAAAGTTTCCCTCACCTATTTGGAGCCTCCAAATACAGTAAGGGCCACACTTTTCAGGGTTTTTTTCAGAAATAAAAAAAGGAAAAAGAGAGGGAAAGAATAATTTTCAGGAAGTGAAACCTGCAGAAAAGCAGCAACTACTGGGAGCACTTATAAAACCAGAGAAGGTGGCAACGCTGCTTTAAATATGGTTTTCAAATTTACTGTCATTTAAAACCCTGTCTCATTCCTTGTCTGCTTTCCTTAGCTAATTTCAAGCCCAAGGTAACTCTGCTGTTGCTAAGCCTTCCAGGAGAGAAACTAATGTTTCTAAGGGCCGTTACTGTTGACACAGCAGGACTTCAGCTGAAAACTAATCTGATGTGAAGGTTGGGTCTGGAGGACACCCTGGTGCATATTGCCATGCCCCTGGCTGCTAGGTCAGAGCAAATTTGGTGGAGCTCAGCACCGAGTATAAGGGTTGCAATTGTGCTGGTGTGGTGGGTGGTGAGAGACAGCCTGTTCTGATGGGCATGGGGGAGGGATGGGAGGAGGAGGGGGCTGGAGGAGGAGAGCTTCAATTGCCACTGCTCCCAGGGCTCTTAATTGCAGCAGCATACATGGTGGTAAGCTGCTGAATTGCCTTTCATCGGCCAGGAAACCCAGCATGTGAAAAAATTTGGTATGTCATTGTCTGTTTGCATAGCTCACTGCCTGCCCGTCTGCACACAGGTCTGGGAAAAAAAGGGCAAGTATTATTGCCACTTCAAGAGTCACAGATCGAGGCATCGTCCTGCCTGGCTGAGAGAGGTGGAAGGATCAGGTGGTGGAAATTAGTTCATTTTAGCCATGTTGCATGCTTTGTTTCTCCTCCTTTTGGGCCATAACCTCTGTGACAAAGCCTTTTCCCAGCTGCACATGGGTGGCTGGGCCATGCAGAGCTCAGCCTGGAGGGCGAGGGTGGCACACGTGTTAGTGACTGCTGGTGGGGACAACTTCCCTTGGTTTTTACAGCTCCCTGGCCCAACTCTTGAGCACCGAGTAATTGCAAGGAACCTGTAGTTTCCTTATTTATTTATCTAGCTCTTCCTGTGACTTCCGAGGAACAATTTCTTGTCCTTATGCTAATTCAAGCCCTGCTGAATAAAGAGGCTTTTTTCCCCCCATCCCATCCTGTGAGAGGTCATCTTTATTCAAGAGCCATGAATGATGTGCACAGGGTACTAATCGTGCACAAAGAGCCCCGTCCAGAGCCAGCCAAGCGTACAGCTGTCCTTTTGTTTACAGAGATGGAGAGGGAACCTAAAAAGTGCTCCTGCCCCAGGGACAATAGCAGCAGCTCGTGAGACGCCTGAGATTTGGCAGGGCCCCTCTTCCCTGGCGCTGAAGGGCCTTTATTAAACATAAATCATGTCAGCTGCTACCGTGGCCCTTTCTCAGCTTTTGAAAGATTCCCCTTTGCTGCTTAAGTGACACGATGGAAAGGAATCAGCCTGAAATACCCCAAAGACTGGAGCAAGGGACCAGGATGGGGACAAATGACACTTCTGACTGTTTAATAGTAGTGCTCTTCTGTGGCAGTTACAACAATGCTTGGAGCTGGCTTAATTATTTAGGCTGGCTGGTGATTCAATATGCTTTATTGATTTTGTCTTGGCTTGAAATGTCAGGAGGTCGGTGAGGACAAATTTCATACCTGTGAGTTGGAAGAATAACAGAGGGCCTTACAAGGACTAGGATAAATATGTTACCAGCACTGATATCATTGGAGAAACGTAATGCCTCAGGCACCAAGAAAGTAACTAAGTGTAGAGCATCTCTGCAAAGAACAGAGTACTTCTCTTAAGGGAATAATTATTAGTCCTTCCTATTCAGCAATGTGAGACCTGACTACAACATTTCCTTGAGACAGGGAGCAAACTCTCTTTCTTCTTCCCCTTGTAAATAAAAAGACAGTCTGTGTATAAGGAGCAAAACTTCTCATGGAAAATGTGTTGCTTTGAGTACTGCTATTGGCAAATCCCGTACCTTGTTAGGCAGCAGGTGTTTGTGTGCAAGGAGAGGGCCTGAGGTGTCACTGGGAGCATGAGACATGTCAGCCATGGGAACTTCAGGCAAGATGAGGATGTGTTCATGAGGAGTTTAACATCTCTCTGGCATTTCAGGCAACTGGATGCTGGTTCTGTCTGGAGCTAATGAGAGAATGACTTACAGATCTTACCTGCAGGACTTCCTTCAGGCTATAACTGTCTGGGCTCATCTTCTGCTCCTTGTACAGAAAGTTACCACCTAAATCTGAGCAGTTAGCAGCTATGCACTCGGTTTATTAATACTAGTATCCCCTCTTTTAAAATTGCACTTTAATTGCAGTGACAGCTGATTCAGACCATCCCTTACCCATCTCTCCTTAACTTCTGCTTGTGTTAACCTTGGTTTCCCTTGAATCAATATATCTGACTGTCCAGCTGTCTTGCTTGCTGGCAGACAGTTGTCACAAGGAACAAATTTCTCTTCCACAACCATCCCAGCCCTCCTCTGTGCTCGCTGTGGTTTGGTGTCTCAAGAGCTCTTGCAGGCCAGGGCTGTTCAGAGATGAGCCCCATCCATGCACGTGGATTCCCCAGTACTTTTAAGATTCAGCTGCCCATGGTGCTGGGCCATTTGTCTAGACTGTGCTGTTACCAAGAAATGTTGGGCTGGGTGATCCTTGAGGTCCCTTCCAACCTGGTATTCTGTGATTCAATGATTTGCATTACATGCCAGAATAGGTCATTCAGAAGGTGGCATTAATCCCCTAATTCAGCATTGGTGCAATGCTCCGTGACATTTCTGACCATCACTTCATGGAATTTGGGGAAACATATTAGTGGCTTTTACAGGTGAGGTCCTGCTGTCACTGCGTAACAAGCAGAGCTCATTTTTTATGTTTTCAACATACTCTGCAGCTTTTGACAAGGATTTCTACTGATCTTCCTAGGATTCATAATTAATTGAGCCTACAGCTCTATTTGTCATAGCATAGCTCCTCTCTGCAAAACAAGTTGTTGCTCCAAACCACCCCTGATCTCCAAGTCCTGCTGTGGTTTCAGTGTTGGTTGCTCTGTGCTTCCATGCAGGACACCCAGGATCAGCTCCTGGTGTTGATAAACAAACAAGTTTCACTGATACATTTTTACAGTTGTTTGTTTTTTGGTTTGTTTTGTTTTTAATCAGGAAGCTAAGTTGACTATTTGAATTTTCCAGCTGATTTGTGTTGTGTTACCATATCCTATTAACATTGTTTTAGAAATAATTTTTGAGCATGCTTGATTTTTCCCTTTAAGGTTTCACCTAACTTGTTGTTTGGGCCTGCCATGTTCTGGCACAATTTCCTCAAGTCAGTGGAGAGCTGCAGTAACTTTGGCCTTGAACCTGCAACAGTTTAATTTCATTTAGAAAAGAAGGCAGTGTTGTGTACATACCACCAGGATGGTCACAGAGAGGATATAAAGCGGCTTTATTTGCCTCATCCAGTGGTTGGAGCCCTTTGCATTTGATATTTGCCTTTTGAAGATCTTGGTGACACTGCACCCACATGAAGGTTATTCTAGAAAGACACATTTTTCCTGGTGTTAGTGATAGGCTGGAAAAAGGGCTAGTGGAGTGTTAGTAACACAGAGACCAGTCATCACATTGTTATCTTCACAAAACTCACCTATATGAAATGCTTATCTTTTTTACAGGTGTCATTAAACTTCCATTTTATCCTAAATAAGTATCTCAGAATTGAGATAGATATATATATATATATCAAGATTAATATCTCAATGCACATCTCATATGCAAAACATGTAAAGCTGAAGTGTATCAGTGCTTCAGTGCTTAATGGAACTGACACCAATGAAAGACAGAGAGAAAATGAGGTACTAATTGCTTTGGATCTTCAGATTTATTATTTCTGATTTGCTACATAAAATGCACAATAGCATAGAGGAATCATTCTATGTGCTCTCTTTACACAGAGATTTTTAAATGTATTTTTTTCTTTAAAATAGCTTTTCAACTGCTAGGGTGCACTGACACAAATTTCACATATATTGCACTCACTCATTAAACAGAAGAAGGACGACAAATGTCAAAGTGAAAATGTGCAGAGGATGGGGAGATGATTCAGCCTTACTGATAGCTATTTACCATGGAAATTTGCTTTATAAATTGCAGATGTAACATTTAGCAAAGCAGGATCATTTTGGACTGTTTCTGCCCTGTGCCTTAGTGTCTCCATCAGTTGAAAAACTTTGCTAGGGCTGAATATGTAACTTGTGGTTACTCATACAAACAAGAAAGCAGGTTCTCACAGTTTCTGCTCAACAAATTCAGCCTAAGTGTGACCACTCACACCCCCCACCCAATGGACTTCTATGCTCAGCACTTGCCCTGGAAATGTTTGAGCTGTTGGAAGGATGGGGGACTCAGCAGATTTTCACAGTTTGGGTCCCACCTGAGAGTGCAGATGTCTGTATGTGTCAAATCTTGTTGCTTTGCACCCACGCAGGACCACTGAACTTTTTTCACATGACTCACAGCTTCAGAAGTTGGCCTTTGCTGGGGTGGTTTGGCTCTGTGCTTCACAATCAAGTTCTGGAGAATTTAGTACTATGTTTAATTTCCAATGGTATCCACAGCTTTTTGTTTGTGAAAGCACGAGACTGCTCAGAGACTGCTTCAGCTGGTAGAGCACAGGGGCTCCTAGGAAGTGCATGTGTTGTGCCTTTGGTTACCTGTACAGCACCAAAATAGCACAGCATCAGCATTTGTGAGATACAGCTTTCCAGTTATTGATGAATAAAGCTTGAAAAATAGATGGTGTGTCCATGGTATGTCCCTACTGAACAGGTGTGTGTCTGGGGGGAGTGTATGATTTCTGAAAGTGCCTTAGAAGGTGCTAGGGAACAGTAAAGGATTCAGTACCTATTCTTTTCAGCTTTCATCTTACCACAGGATGTAGTCCAGATCCCTGAAATTTGTGCCACCAGTCCCTCACACCAGTGAAAAGGGAATGTGATTCTGGTCTGCTACCAGAGCACATCCCTGTCTTGCAATAAGGGATATAAACTCTCTACCAAAAGCTGCACTTTGATCCCTACTTAGGGAAAATTTCTGCACTGCATTCTTCTGAAATGCAGCTAATAACCAGGTCCTTTTCACACCCATGCAGAGCTTTAGCCTCAGAAAAGCTGAATTCTGGGCCCAAAATTACCTGGACTTGTGGCAAAATTGGGTCCTATTTATTTTTTTCCCAGTTCATGGATATGAAGCTCCATTAATCCTGACAATCTTCTTAAACACTTTTCATAGCCCAAGTGTTACATACTTGATTGGCACGGTCTGCAGAAAAAGGGATCTGAATGTGAAATCCTCATTTCTTCAGCAGCACCATTCAGATGTAGGAGCTGCCAGATGGCTGTGCTCTCCTGGGCCAGCCCATTGTGGAGAGCAGAGAGAGCGACAGGCTGGCAACCATGGGCTCGCTGGTCCCCAGGCCAAAGGAAGCAAATCCCACCTCCTCCCGGCTTCAGGACACACTACCGGCAAATTAATCCTTCTTCTGCATGTCAACCCTGCCCCTGGGCTACTAGCAACAGTGAGTTTGTCAGTTCTCAGCAAGGTCTGGAGGGAGAGCTGCCACACTGCAGCGATGCTGCTGCTGGGCTTGGTGGAGCCAGGATGCCAGAGCCTGGAATAGGAGCAGAGCAGCTGGAAGGGGGTGGGCAGGGGCTGGGGGTTTGGCAGAGCTGGGTAGGAAGGTGCCCCATTTCTTTAACAGCTGAGAAAACTGCACAGAGCTGGTTTCCTTCCTGTCAGAACCCAGGGAGCTCGCCATGCCTCCTGGAATGCTGGGGTGCAGGGCTGTTTTCCAGAGGCAGTTGAGGCAGCAGGCAGGGGTTTTAGGCTGGCGTCTGGGAGTCGCCTGAAAGGCGGTTGCAGGGAAACTTGCAGCACCCAGTGCCTCATTCCTTGCCCAGCTGATGAAGGCCATCAGAATGAATTCAGACTCTGCCATTTACATTTTGACCAATTACAGAAACTAGATCCTTTTTCACCAGTCCCTGCTGCCTGCAGGTGAAGATACTGACTTCAGTCACAGAACAAGTGCTGCTGCCTTCGTTAGCCTTGCCTCAGCCCTCCCTCCTACCCTTGCCTGTGATGCTGGCTATTTTTATCCTCCATAAAGATGGTGCAATCAACTCCCTCTGCTACCAAAGGAGTTCTGATGGATAATTTAATACCAAACACTTAGATGGTTAGCGGTGCAGGGAGGTTTTTTTAACAGTCAAAGAGAAGCTGAACAGGCGAAGGTTACACTGCACTTCTGAAATCTCCCCAAAATAGCAATATGGAAAACCCACGGGGGGAATAGCTCTCCAGAAGTGTCAAATGCTGAAAGAGCCTGGTGGCTCAGGGATAAGAGAGGAGCTCCTTGGAAAAGGGAGCTATTCACCTGTTATACCCCAGCCTTCTGCAAGATGGGCTGGCTCCTGGTACAGCCAAAAAAACCATGAGACAGCTATTCAGATTGTCAATGAGTCAAACAAATCAGGTCATACTTTTGGCTGCCTTTAATTACACCTACTGCTGTTGGACCAAAAAAGGAGTAAACAACTCTACTTTCCCCACAGAAGGAAAGACAGTTTCTTTGAAGAAGCTCTCCTAATGTTAGAGGCCACCTGTTTTACTTGTTTTTCAACACTGGCTTTACTTCTTGGTCATGCCTCTGTGTTGCTGGTGGAAGGGTGCTCATCATGTCTGGCAGAAAAGCATGTGTTATAGTAGACTGCATTCTCTTTGATATCTTCTGCTGACTGGAAGATGCCTCCATGTTGAGCTGTGCACACAGTTAACACGGCAAAACTCCTTTCAAATGGGCACAGATGTGCTGGTGTAAATACATCTGTATTGAGATAGTTACACCTGTACAGAAATGGAATAAGTCTCCCTGTCTAAAACATATATACCAGTTATACCAGTACAATTTATGTACTAAGGGAGTTAAGTCATATAACTGTATATAGTGATTGAAATGGGATTTACCAGCTATGGGTAAATATTTATTCTTATCAATACAGAAATAAGTACAGGCCTGTTATTAATCTGTCCTATGTAGCAGACAACAGTATGGACCCAAATGGCAAGCAGTATGAAGAATCCTGTAACTGTTTGCTTCCTCAATATATCAATACCTTGGCAAAAATAATTATGACAGGACAAAGACTGCCCATGTCCTCTCTGAACAGCCATGTTGAAATAACTGCTGCCAGAGGTGGGTTAGAATCTTCCCTCAGTCCAAAACCTTTCTGGCTTTGAGATTTGAGTCATACCAATATGAATGAAAAAACTTTATGTTGTTTTGGGGCATTTCAATAAGCTACTCAGCTCATATGAACCCCACCCACACCAGCTAACAGTGTGGCTTGTCAGTGGGAAACCCTATTTAAACTTGAGACACATCAAGATGGCAATGTGAGGAGAAAACCCACACTGGATTCCACAGTCCATCTTCATGATGAACTGGGTGTAGTTTCTTGTTCCTGGTCCTTTGCAGGGGGTTTAGGAGGAGGGAAACACCAGGCACTGCCCTCAGCACTGATGGGTGCCAGTCTTAGGGCTATGGCAAAGACTTTCCCTTCCACTTTGATGTGCTGAGGAGCAGAGATCTGTGGGACATGAGCATTAATGACAAGCTGGAGCATTCACATTCCATCCCCACTTATCACTTGTATCTTACACTGATGTACCCCAGCCTTAAGGCATAAAGGATCCAGCCTTTGCTAATCATTTGCTAGAGCCCAGCAACAGGACTTCTATTTTGTCGCACAGGGCTCATTTCAAAGACGCCTGGTCCCCAGAGAGGCAGCTGACATTCTCTCTTCATTTCATCCTGCCAGCTGTCTTCCCATTTCTGTCTTTTAGACCTGTTTTTGTTCCTGGCCAGAAATACTTGTGCAGGTCAGTACTGAGCTTTCATTCAGTAGCAAGCACAGTAGATTTTCAATGGTGTAATGTTAGCCTATTTCCATCTCTGCATAAATTCACTCTCCTATAACCTGGATACACTGACTTTAATGGTGAGTCACATCAAGAAAAGAAATGGCAGAAGAAGTAAAATTAAAAGTCCCAAACCTTTTATTTTGGCTTACTCAGAGAGACTTTGCAAAGTGGATGGAGGATGCAGAAATGTACCTTGCATTGCATCGCATCGCACTAGTGACTTTTCCAGGCCAGCAGAGATGTTCCTCAGTACCTGCTGTTTCAGTTCCTTGCTCAGCCACAGACTTCAGCATAAAGATAAATTTTCTATCTTTTGCTGGAAGTTGCTGATGTGGGGAATAAGAGGCCAGGCTGCAGAATCAAACCTTGTGTCTCCCAGGCCAACAGAGAATGCTACAATGGTTCTCACAGTCTTGGGCGGTTCACCAACACCAACAGGTTTTCCAAGTATGAATGTCAATGCCTTCATCCTGGCTAAAAACACCCCTCCCAGAGCCATTTATCCCTGCTTTCCCAAGGTCCCAATTACAGCTGTGTGAGAAACCCTCCTCTCTCTTCTCTTCACTTGCAGCCTGTGTCTTTGTGGTGTGGGTGGAATGGCTGTTTTGTAGGCAGCAGTGCCCCAGGGCTTTGTTTGTGAATCTGCACTGCACCAGCCACCTCTTCTTATCTGCCAATCAAGGTATCCTCCAACTACTCATTTTATAACCCACCATATAATGCTTCACAATCTACTGTAGAAGAGACCTTTGCCAAGGTATTTAATGTTTTATTCAGAGTAAATGCACACTAAGATCATGTAACCTAGAATGGATGTGGTTTCCAAAACTTTTTGTCTTCTCTCTGGCCTCTGTTGACAAAAATTGCAGCTCTTTGTCCCAGCTTGGATGCTGACAGGACTTTATTTCATTCTTCTACCTTTTCTCTTCCTTCTTTAAGTAACTACCAGCTCCTCCTGAAGGCAAAGGCAATGCTGTGACAGACTTCAGCAGCTGAAAGGCTGGGTCTTTAGCTACACTGTTCATCTACCAGAAATGAGACCAGCATCACCTCCATGGGACGTGAGGGCACCTTTGAAATACATTATCCACCATAAAAATGAGGCTGTGCAGCAGCACAGCTGCAGGCAGGCCACTCACTCAATGACAGATCGAGTTACCAGAAATCAGACTGTGGAGTTAGCAGACTTACCCTGAGCATGGCTAAACTGTAGGGAAGACTTTAAACATTAGTCCTGGAGATGTTGAGAAAAGGATCATATTGTGAAAAATCACATTGTTGTGCCAGATACGCTTGCTCAGCACCAGCAAGTGAGGTAGTGGCATGGGAGGGGGTTTGGTTGCTGCACATATATCACTGGAGTGCACTTTTATATCCTGACTAGTTGGGAAAATTCAGTGAGCATGCTGATAGCAGCATTTTGTTGGGCACAGCTCCTACAGAGCCACTCCCTGCGAGCAGCCTGTTCTTCCCTGGGGTGCCTCTCCCACTGCTCTGCAGGACTGGAACTCCCCAAGCATCATGGCTGAGGGTTTGACCCAAGGCACCTTATGAACACGAAGACGAAAGGTGCTCTAGAGACGTGTATTTCCTCCATCACTGCTGAGCAGCAAAATTGCTCAAGCCCATCACGTACGTATGGGCTTGTCCCAGTGGCATCAGCAGCTGTGCTCAACTGGTCCCATCCATTCCCACCTGCTGCACTGGTCACACAACGTGCCTCTGCAACAGGGTGAGCCCTGGTGTCAAAGGCCTGGTCTGCAGCTGCTGCAGATCCAGATGCCCCCAGATCTTAGGTATCAGTCAGGGATTTCGCTGAAGTAAAGAGATACATTGACTGAATTCCTTTGCCTCTTGTTCCTCCCCTTTGTTCCGTTGGTATTTCTTCATCCTCACATTTTGAGGAAGCCTCTGCTCTGTGGGAGACCTGCAGACCTGCATCAAGCAGACAAGTTGGCAGCAAATAGCCCAGAATTTTGTCAGGCCATCGTTACTGTGCAGATTATTCCTACCCGGAGGGTTTGTGAGGAGGGAGGCGTGTGGGAGAGTGAGCCCTCAGCAGGGGGCAGTGCTCTATGGAAAATCCACTTAACAGCCTTCAGACATTTTGAGCATGGGAATCAATGACATTACAGAGCCAGACGGGCAACTCGGGGTCACTGTAATAGTCCTCTTATTCCCCAGCACTTGTGATGAGGAGGGCTTGTGAACAACTGACACTGCACAACAAACTTTTGTTTCTGACTAAAACATCTGCTTCCTTCTGAGATTAAAGAAAATTATCAAGGGTTGTCGCAGTGTTTAAATCCATGCATATTTCCCCAGATGTATCTGGTGTCTTCCTGGGCCGTTTCTAGATAGGAGACTCAAACCATGAAGGTATCTCCACAGCACTCTGAAGAGGGAGCCCTCAGTGACCTGCCTGCCTTTATCAACCATCATTTTGGGAGTCACATGCTACCCCAAGAGGGGCCATTTTAATTACAACTGGAAAGTATTGCCAGCCCTTCCACTCGACTCCAGCGTCAGCCCTTTTCCTGTGTTTACTGCAGACACATCCTGCCTGGAGCTCTATCCAAACACAATAGCATCTTGCAAATAAACACTGGGTAGTGAGGTCCGAGCCTTCCCTTCTCCCTGTCTGCAGACCATGACCCCACCACCCCATCCTGGGTTTGTGATGGCTGTGCTGTGGGAAAGACAGCCACGCTGTTCAGGAGGGAGCAGGAACAGGTGGCTTTGGTGAGCCAAGCTGCAGCTCAGTCCTGCAATTTAAGCAAACTCAGGCTTTCCTGAAGGTCTGCTGTTGACAATTGGGGAGGAAAGTGGTTATTTTATCATAACTTCGGAGTGCGGTGCCACTGGGGAGTTCAGCTGGAGGTGGTAATGAGCTCTCCATCCCACTCACTCTCCAGCTCGTCTTGCCTGCCTCCAGCATGCAAAGATCTCAAGGGGACATCACGTGTGAACCTCCACTGAGCTTAAGCAAGCATCAGGGCAGTGAGAAGATTTTTTCTAGCTGATCTGTATCTGTTTACTTGCTTAGACTTGTTATAGGTGTAAAAGAGTGAGACTGCTCTTGCTGGTCTGTCCCTTCCCACCCAGGATGCATGGACTTTCGCTCACTCTTCTGTTGATGGCATCTCCAGGGAAACCACAGAAGCGGCATTTGGGGTAGAAAGGGTTTGGAAGGGATTGCAGGTCCTTGAAGAAGCCTTTCACACCATAGACTTTGTCTCTGACATCCCCAGAGGCCCCGCAGGAGCCTGAAGCTGCCAGGAGAGAGGCACAGTGGAGCTGCCCAAGCCTTTAGGGGCCTCACAATGTTGGCACCGTGTTTTGCTTTCTGTTTTCATGATCTCTGCTCTCCAGCTTATCCTCTGATCCCTTTCTCCTCCTCTCTCTGACGTGTCTCTCTGGCTTTCCCAAGCACCATGCCAAGACACTAATTACATTCCTTGTGCTCCTGAGTTTCCATTAACCGCTGAGGACTTGGACTCGTTCCTCCTTCCTTCTCTCCTCCTGGAGTACCTTTCCCCAGCCCAGAAGACATCCTGCCCTGGGTAAAGAGCCAGCACTGAAGCTGCCACATGGAACAGGGCAGGGCTCTGAAACCCAGGGGAGCAGAGAGGACACAGCTTGTGTGTTCCCCAAACACACACGTGAAGGGTGGGACACATGCCCCAAGGTTATGCAGATTCTAGAAGCAATTAGACAAACTCACTGAAGGCAAATATGCCCAGGGCTACTGAGCACACAGACATCACCCCTAAATGAAGACGTCCTTGAGCTGTGGGTCAGAGGAAGCTGGGCGAGCATTCTGGGGAAGGAGCATATATTTTTGCTCTGTTTGTAGCTCTTCTCTGTGTTGCACCAGCAAGTGCTCTGCAAAGCCAGAAAAGTTGTGTGAGACCATTCATTCTCTTCCATCAGAATCTCTCTCAAAACATCCCCTGCCATATCCCCACTTGCTCATTTCCAGGTTTCCAAAATCAGAGAGCTAATCTTCCACTGCAGGGCGCAAGGAACTGGCTTCCCCCTTTGAATGGTGTGCCAAGCTGGCAATGGCTTGACTGGCAGGAGAGCACGTGCAGCAGCTGCCTGTGCTGCCCACAGGGATGGGATGCATCACCTCCGCACCAGCCATCAAGGGTTCATCCCTTGAATCCAAGAAGGCATTTCTGAGCCTCTACAGCTCCATGCGGGAAGCTGCGAGGGACTGACGGGAAGGTCCATCAGGCAATCCAGGTACCCAGCCTTGCTGCTCAGCCTGTTGCTGTTCCTCCAGGAGCTGCTGCCACTCCTGCCCATCTTGCCCATGTGCAGCCTCTCCTCTGCAGCTGGGACCCTGCCCCATATTCACGCTCACATTCTCCTTTGGCTACCAGGCCCCCAGCTGTGGGCTGCCATGGGGTTCCTGTGCCTCCCCCTGTCCGTGCACCCTCAGAGGAGCAGGTCTGGGTCTTAACTCGTGTCTATACAGGGGAGGGGGCAGCTCTGGGAGAGATCTCACTGCATCATACCAGTCCCCCAAGACAAGCTGCACCAGATCTGTTTAAAGCCATCGTCACCCGAAGGCTGCGCCGCGTCGCTCCCTGCAAAGGCTCCACAAGCTCGAGTGCAAAGCTGACCCAATTTACAGCTTTCAGTGCTATTCTAGTAGCTATGGATGTAACGAAAAGGAACCTGGCATCTATCCTCATTTAATACCCATCTCAGCCTGACTTTGAAATGTCCTACTGGAAGTACAGCCAAGGGAGGCTTTTTTTTTTTTTTTAGCAGAACAACAGCCAAGCGGGAGTAAAAAGCAGGGAAGAAGGACCGAGAAAGAAGCAAACAAACAGCACCCAAGGATTTGGGGGCTGCAAATAGCTTCATGAATGATATTATCCCCTGGAAATCAAGCAGCTGGAAGCACTCGCCTGACCCAATATGCAAATCTGTCCTGGGAAGAGACAGGGCAGGGGGGATTTCTTGTACCCAGTGCTGGGCTGCTGTGGGGGATGGGCAGAGCCAGAGGCTGTTTGGCATGGCTGGAGGTCTCTGTGTGTGCCACCTTTGAGGCTGCTGCTACAAACGAGGTCGGGCTGTTTTGGGGAAAAGTGGAGGGATGCTTTGAGGAGGAAGGGGATGCAGGTGGTTGGTGGGGGTGGGGCAGTGCTGGCCCACAGGAGCTCTGAGCACTTGCACCATGGATACACATGGGTATGTGTGTGGGGGCTGCAAGAGCAGACTGGGACCTCTTGCAGCCCCAGCTGGGAATGGCAAAGAGCCTCTAACCCTGTGGTGTGGCTGGTGCTGAGCCCCCAGCACACATCTTGCAGCAGACTGAAGGCTGGTGCTCCACTCCCTCTGCCCTGCCAGGGCAGCCCCAACCAGCTCTGTCCGGAACGTGCTGCAGCAAACACACCTCTGTTTGCAAAATATTAAATAGCCCTGACATGGCACCAAGGGAGGGAACAGATCCTGGAGAATGCAAAGGACATTTGCTCCCCACTGCCCTGGTCAGCCCTTGGTGCGCAGGGACCTTTGCTGTGGTGTCCCTGCTGCAGGGGAAGGGCCATCCCTGCCACTGGCCCCCATGGTGTTTGCAGGGGAATGCAGCTGGTGGATCTTGGCACCCCTGTTCCCAGGAGCCCAACACAGCAGCTGTAACAAGGACTACTGTTTTTACCAGGTGGTTTCTCAGGACATTTCCACTTGTGCTAGGCTTGGTTTACCAAGGCAGGGAGGCCCACCAGAGTGACTTTTGTGAGTAGAGGTTATTAGGTTCCAATAACACACACAGTATCACCAGGTATAACCAGTGCACACGTGAGGGATTACCTGTGTACAGCATTCCCAGGGCACAGTGTTTTATAGCAGCTGCCCACCTGGTGTCAGGCAGTGATGCATGGGGACTGGCATGCTGGCCTGGCACAGTGGGTAAAAACCATGATTAATGTGCCCTGGCAGAGGTATTTGCACAAAACTAATGGTTTTCACCCCAGAGTGCTGATAAAGGTGGTTATATCCATGCTGCCTCAGCTCCCTTCGAGGGGTCAGTCAGCTCCCAAAGGCTCATTGCACTCTGAAAACTTTTCCCTCAGTTTTTACAGGAGCATTCTTCTCCTGTTTTATGGGGCTATTGTCCCTCTTTATTCACATTACTCAGGGATCACAGCAGCATCTGCTGTTCGTTTCCATGTGACACACCATTACACATTCTGCACCGATTGTTTTGGGGCTTGCCCCACGTATGTTAAAGTTGGTCCACCAAGCTGTCTCTCTGGTGCAAATAACTCAGAGCATCTCTTTAGCATCAACACCCTTTAAAAATATTTGGCAGTGAGTGGAGTGTTACTGAGATAGTTCCCAGAGCAGTGATACATCTTGTTGGTCTCACATGAGGGGCCAGTACATTGAACTTGAGCACAAGGTGCTGGTGCTTGAATTAAAACTAATTGCTGTAGCACACTGGATGAGCCTGATAAAGCTGAAGCCAGGGGAGACCATCACCAGGTCAGCAATTTTCTGGGGTGCAGCTTACTGACTGTTCTCTGGGTGGAACTGCAGTTGGTTCATTCCTTCTTCAGCACTAGGAGCAATTGCAAAACTTGCAAAGATTGATTGCTGTGCACCAGCTCACCCTTTAGTTCACTTGTGATTAGCATGGATTCTGAAGGCTGAACCCTGCAGTGGCTCCCTTAAGTGCATCTTGCTGAGGTACCCATGGGACTAAGTCCATAAGAGTTGTTTTGCCTGGCATAGAGGTACAGTGGTGGGTTCAACACTCTTACCAGAGCCTCTCCCCTCTGGTCTGAAAATTTACATGAGGCAAAAGCCATTCCTTAAACCACAGAATGCTGGGCTTGTACATGTTCCTTAGCCAGTGCAATAGCATTGTTCTTCATTTGTCTAGGATGGACTTCCTAATTTTAATCACTGGTCACATTTGAGCCTGAAGGGTCTGTTGCACTAAGTTAAATAGACAAGGTTCTCAATAATTGCAGTGAAATTGCTAATAAGAGGATCAGTTTTAACACAAGGTTCAATATTTAACCACATTTGCTTTGAATCCTGACCAGCACAAGAGGGAACCAAGTCTGTTTAAGTTCAGGTGTGAATTCTGCTCTGCGGTAGGACAAGCAAATGGCAGAGCTCTGACTCCCCAGGTGCAAAGAAGGTTTGGTTCTCTTGATACTGCAAGGAAGAAGCTCAAAATCCAGCTCTGGGCTTTGCAGCGCAGGTGCTGCTGACCCTGGAGATGTTTGCCTGGGATGTAGCTGTGTGGAATGGGTCTGCATGAGGTTTGCAGCATGGCCTGAGTTTGTGGTAGGCATTTGGATGAGGTTTGCAGCATAGGCTACAAAGCCAGAAGCAATTAAAATCTTGGATGTCTATATTATGTATGTATATCTCCTCTGAGTTTGGGGAAGGTTTATAACTCCATCAAATTAACTGCCCCAGGACAGAGATCTCCAAACCCAAGCACACTTCTGATGATGTATGATATAATGTAGTGATAAGAAAAGGGGCAATGGTTTTAAACTGGGAGAGGGGAGATTTAGGTTAGACATCAGGAAGCAATTCTTCACCATGAGCATACTAAGGCACTGGAACAGGTTGCCCAGGGAAGCTGTTGATGCCCCCTCCCTGGAGATGTTCAAGGCCAGGTTGGATGAGGCTTGTGCAGCCTGGTCTAGTGTGCTCATAGCAGGGAGGTTGGATCCTGTTAACCTTTAGGGTTCCTTCCAACCTTAACGTCTATGATTCTATGATATATGGGATGGCTGTTCCTGGAAGGGCTGCTTCTAGCATCTCCTCCCCTTGCTGCTTCCACTTTACTCTTGTGCCAGTAGAGTGAGGAGGTTCAAGGAGATGGATGATCAGAAAACAAGTCCTACATAGAGAAGGAGGATACTTGTCTGGTTTCTCCACAAAGCTGGAGAAGCCCCCATTCTTCATTTTAGGGGAGGAGAGGTGGGATCACCCTTTATTTTAGCTGTATTGTCCCAGTGCTCTCCTTTGATTTTCATTGCTTTTCCCTCCCCTCTCAGGGTCATTCCTGTCATTTTGTGCATGCCACCAAAATACAGAGTGGCTGTTTCCACAAGGCAAAAGACAGGTAGCATCAAATTACTTTAGAAAACAGATCAAGATTTTTAGAGCATGTGCTGTGATAGGAATCTTCTTCACCTGCTCTCAGGAAGAAGATACTTCAGCAGCTGTGGATATAAATAGCACTTATCAGGCAGTGGAAAGGAAACAAAGCTTTGGGTAATTAGAAGAAGAAATGCCTAGGGGAAGAGTGTACTTTTTTTTTAAAGGGCAAGTAAATCAGCTCTCATGCAGTTGGTAAAGGAATGAGATGCCTGACAACATAGTACCAAATAGCTGGGTCTAAGAAGAATCATTCAGTAAAGGTCAGGCAAGAGCAGAGCGTGGACACTCATGCATATGTTTGATCACAAAAATCAGAAGTAAAAGAAGATGACTGTGACTTTAATAACTGAGTTAGAATTTCTCTGATTCAGGTACAAGAATCGGAACCTCTTTCAGCTAAAGTCTACACAACATGGCTATTTATTTCAGAAAATGTATTTTTCTTATACCTTCACCTTCTAGAAGTGGGCACCGGATAACATGAAACCATAATTTCTCTGGTGAATGTATTTCCCTCTGAATTCTTAATTTAAAAAAAAAAAAAAAAAAAAAAAAGAAAATAAATATCTTGAGAGTGCCTTCAATGCCAGCAGGTCTTTGTAGTGTCCAAAGCCCCTTGGCATCAGCAATCAGCAGGGGGGTGAGGAGGGCAGGGTGCAGCTGCAGTGGTGATGAGGAAATGCTGTGCTGAATCCTTTCAACAGGATGGTCTTGACTGGCCAAAAGGAAAGTTACCATGACCGGGCAGAGGGCAGTGAAATCAGTGGAGCTACACTCATGTAAATCACCTGATGCCCAGGTCACTAATTCAGCATGAACCACATCATCAGTCTTGGACTCTGTTCAGGTTGACTGTACTTATCTTGGTTCTACCCGACCTATCAGTTTTGTCCTTCTTGACAACGCGTTCAGGAAATAACTTCCTGGAAGGAGAGAAATGTGGAAACACATATCTCTTACTTGAGCAGTGGAAGGCTGTGTTTAGCAGATGTGGGTTTCCATTTGGTTTATGTGTTGCTCAGATAAACACCCTGAATTGTTGGCAACGTTGCCCCAGGGTGCTGAACGCTCACTGGGAGGAGATCAACACTGCAAAGCTGGGATGTTACCTCTGCTGTCAATGAAGCCCAGAGACAGGGATTTCTGGCTGTGCTAGTGATTCGTTGCTGCTCTTCTGTGAGGAAAATGGTACTATGGCTGCATAGATTACTTATCTGCTAATGTACCTCTCATGATTAAAGTTGGGGAGTGAAGCAGTGTTGATTATGTGAGAGTGAGTGAGCAATTGCAAATGTCTCTGCCTGCATTGGAGAAAAAATGCACGCAGTGCTGACATAGCAGTGGGATTGTCAGTCACTTAGCTCTGTCCTGAGTTGACTAAAACAATTTACTTCCAGCTTCTTTGGTTTTAATGACAACGAAGGACAAACTGCTGCTGCATCATGTAAAAAAAAGAATGACTTAACCATGCTACAGCTTGTCTTGCATTAACTGTTGGGAGTTCTGCAGGACTCTGGTGCGTTCTGCAACTTCACAGTATAAGCAAAAAGAGGGAAATACAGTTTTCCTGAGATACGGCATCAAAACACACTTAGGTTCTTAAACACATCTCTCTCCCTCCTCTCTTCCCCTGCCACGCTTAGCATAACAGAGCCAAGTCAAAACCAGCAAGTAACTGGGAAGTTTCTCTAATCTTAACAAAGACGGATTTTTCAGAAGCAATGCTGGTTCTGGGCCTTTCAGTGTTAGTTGTGCTCTGCTCCATACCTGTCCACGTGAAAAGTCCACCCCAAATCCTATTTCCCCTTGACAAATCTCCCTGCCTGTTTTTCTGTTGCCCACAGAGTAGGGATTTTACTTTTCTTGAGCTGGGGACGCTGCCACCAGCATTGTGTAACAGCCAGCGTGTTGGGCCACAAAACCCATGCTGAGCTCCCAGTCTGGGCTCCCTGCGACTGGTCTGATACATGCTGTGGAAAATGCTGGGAATCTTAGGGTTAAGATAAGTTAGGATCACTTTTTTTAGTAAGGCAAACAATCACAGGGCTGGGGTGCCCAGGGAAAGCTCTGCCCCTTTCCATGATGAACGCTCAGGCGTGCCAGGCATTTTTTCCCTTTCTGAACCAGAAACTGCTCTAGGGAAGCACACTTAGAAGAGCAGAAGGAAACTCTGAATATTTTGCTATAAAATTCCACATTAAAAGTGCTTTCTGGTCTCACCACATCTTGGGGTCTTCTATGAACTCGGATGTGGAAGCCACAATTCTCCTTGCAGGAGGCTGGACCCTCAGTGGTGTGAAGGCTTCAGGATGGGCAGCTGAGCCCCTCAGTCTTGCCTTCTGCCAACAGCCTGGTGCTAGAGACATCCTGCTCTCCTTCTTTGGTTCCTGACTCCCAGGCCACTAGGGAGGGTTCAATTTCTGCTGTTTATTGACATTTTTATGTCTGTATGATTTTAATCAGTATTTGTCCTTTTAGAGAACCCATCTAGCTAGCAGTTTCCCCAAGGTCAAACAGCAGCCCTGGTGCTTGTTGGTACCAGCCTGGTCCTAATAGTCCCAAATCAGCTGCCAAAGTTCACAGTCAATCCCACCCCACCCATTTTTTTTTCAGAAAAGTGGCTATGACTTGTAAGTCTTTCTGCAGGGGAAGGTGGGAATTATTCTCCTTTTCTCCTCTCTCCTTCTCTCTCTCCCTCTCCTCCCTCTCCTCTCCTCCCTCTCTTCTCCTTCTCCTTCTCCTCTCCTCTTCTTAAAAAGGCATTAGTTTAATACTCCACCCTAAAATTTTGGAGAATAAGTGTGGTTATCTGAGATACCAAGGGAAGGGTGATACAGCTGTAATTAGCATATACCAATGGGCAACATGTCTCAGTCGTCTAGTGAGAGCATGTGAATGGAATGGGATTTGTGTTTGATGTCTTGAGCCCACCTGAAAGCTGATCTGTCCAGACCTCATTCAACACAGTGCCTACCAGAAGCACCAGCAGAGGACTGTCCTCCTCACAAGATAAGATTATTGACCCTGCTCTGCATTCTGTAGCAGCTTTTGACTGCTTCCTCCTTGCTGTTCATCAATGGATGCCAGAGATAGTTTTGTAAAGCTTCCAGCCTTCCCTGTCTGTGCACATCCAAATACCTGGCCCTGAAGATGTAGGGCCACTCAACACCCACCAGTGCTGAGAGCCAGGGCCCCCAGACAGACTGCACCCATGGTTTGCATCCTGTGGCCCACCCTAACCTCCATTCTGAGCAGAAATTAAAACCTGGAAGGCAAAAAAGGGAAATACACCAAATATCCTAAGGGAAATAAGAAATGCCAAGGAAGCTACACTGACAGTTCAGTGTAAAATTCTCAGCCCTTGCTTGCAGCATCACCACAGTGAAGGACTGCAGTTTTGCCTGGGTCTGTACGTCTGCCACCTCCCCTAGGCACACCCCAGTGAGAAAAGCTAATGAGGTCCAGCCTGATCCGAGTTGGAAGGAACACAGTCTGCTTCTCAGAAGGATTAAGAATTAAAGAGCCACTGTCAGGTCCCATAAGTGTAAGCACGAGGTACAAAGCCCAGCAGCGCTGAGCTGCTGAGGCTGAAAAAGCTCATTGAATTCTTCAAGGCAGGTTGCAAAGTGCATCAATCCAGCAGGGTCTGCAGAGCAAGATCTGGCACCATGTCAGAAGGAGGGGCCATGCCAGGCAGGTTCTTGAAACAGGTTGAAAGTGCAGTGATCACCAGACATGGATTGGCAACCGTTTACCCTTGAGGCAGCTTCAGCCTGAATATTCTAGTCCCCTATTCTTAGAACATACAGCTTGTTTGTATTGATCTGCTCTAAGGTGCAGCTCAAAACAGCTCAGCCCAAGCGCCCAGGCAGTAGCATGTCCCCCAGAAGGTAGCAGAGTAGAGGTGTTTTTGAAGAAGTCATCCAGGTCTGTGGGGGTCCTGAGTCACCCTGCTCTAAGCCTGGACATCTGAGTCACAGTCCCACTTCCCTGCTGGGCTAGGAGGGTTTGAATCAAATCACAACAGCATGAATCAGGGCTGGAATGAGCCCTTCTCCTGAGCATCAGGAGACTCTGAATCAAGTTGTGAAACGGTCCTTCCTTCCCAGACACGGAGGATCTGAATCAGGATCTGAGCTGATACTTCTGCTCCAGAGCAGAGGACATTAACAGAGCATGACAGCAAGTATCCCTGGCTGACAGAGTGAGAAGGGAAAGACCCTAATTGCCTGACTTGATTAAAATTTGTCTTCTCAGCAAGTTTGCTGTAATGTCACAGGCCTTCTGAAGTCAAGAAAAGAGGGAGGAATAGAAAGGAGTATTCTTGAACACCAATGATGATAGTTGTGGAGAAAAAGCACTAAATAGGACACTTCCAATCTCTCTGCCAACTACATCCAGCAGTCTTCAGGCCACTACAGAGCCCCTTGCCTCATTGTCTCTGCATTTCATGCAGGGGAGCACAGTTTGTGCAGATTGTTACTTAGATTTTGGAGATTCCTTCCTAGAGGTGGGACCCCCTCTGTGCTGGGCAGGGCATGGTCACCTACCAGGAGAACTTTGAAAAACACCAAATCCAGATGGGCAACAGGACAGGAAAGGAGGCACCATCCGATTTTGCAGAAGGGAGACTGACTTTCATTCAAAGTCCCCTAAGGGTGCAGTGTGGCCAGCACAACTTTCTTTACTGCTTTTGAAGCTTTGTTCTGCTGACACAGGCCTTCTCCTTCTCTGCCAGGCAGTAAGAGGGGCTTTCTTCAGCTTTACACTTTTTTGCACACATTCACTTCCATGCTTCAATTCATTGACCTGTTAGTGATGGGAGTAATTAGAGTGGGCCACATATGCCCACGTCTCCTGATACTCTTTATTATTCTCCTTGACACTAATAGTGCTCTCTGGCTTGGAAGGTAATGATTCATGTGACACATTTTGTCACCTGAGAACAGAATTGACAAGACATGGCTTCTTCCAGGCAGCACCGTGGTAGCATCTCTCAAACTTCAGTTGCAGCTAAGAGCTGCTGCAGTGCAGTGTTTCTGCAGCATGGGCCATGCAGGAAGCTGGAGGTTTTTTGCAAGAGAAGATGGAGGCAGGAGGAAAAATTCTTTAAAAGTGTGGGTCAGCTCCACCTGTGTGTGCAGCTTTTTGGTTTCAGGGTGTGCATGGGACAGCATAATGTGGACAGCCAGTGTCTCACTGGTGACAGCCAAGGACAGTGGGATATGGGTAGATCAGCCAGGATTGCCTGAATTTTTCTTCTCCACCTTGGCAGCTGCAAATGCAACAGCAGGGGTGCCTGGTCTCATCTTCTCCACATTTGGAGAAGGAGGACAGAGAACAATGTTTCTTAGGGCTCCATTAGAAGAAGAGGTATTATGGTGAGAGACAAGACTGAATAATATCTGGCAGGAAGGAAAGAATTTTTTGAGCAATTTGTGCAACCTACTGTTTCCTTTACTCGTTTCCTACAATATTCCCTCCTTCCATTGCTTGCAGCTGTTGTATCACATATGTACTTCTGATCTGCCTTAGCACCCCTGGGAATCCCGCTGATGACTTGGGACCCTCAAGTCCCTTTGGAAGGCACCTCATCTAACTGTTTCTGTAGTTTGTAGGAGAATGCCATGCTAGGTTCAGGCCAACACCAGAGATTAAAGCCCAACTAATGAATTAAAAATATAATAACTAAGTGGCAGATGTATCTTCAGAGCTCAAACCAGGCTACTGAAAGAAGCAGAGCCCACCAAGCCATGCCAGGCTGTTGCAATGTAGTGCAATCATGGTCAGGGGTGAAAATCAGCTATATTTTCCAGTTCCTGAATTCTGGAACTTCTTCTGTCTCCTAACTTGAATTACCCATGAGGGAGTATCCTGCTTGTTTAATAGCAGATGATTTCTAATTTGAAACTTTCCTAAAAGATATGTCTGTAAGGAAACAATCATTCCATGGCCATCATTTGCCTAGTTTTTCTCTACAGGACAACTCAGGCACACTTAATAAATTTCCAACACTTATTTTTGAGGACTTACTGAGAAAGATAAGGCTAAAACTGAAGATTTTCCACCCTACAGACTGTCATTTAATCTAATGTATATCTTCAGTGTTCTACTGCATCAAGAAAATGTTATGATAAAGGGGACAAATGGAAGCACTTGAAAACATACACAGAATTCCAGGCAGAGAGAGCAGGAAAGAAAAACCACCTCTCATGGCTCTGTGTGCTTAGGCGGACTTAAAATACGTGTGTATAAGACAGAGACTGTTTTTAGTTTCATTGGGCTAAAATGTGCAAACTGGGATGCAATTAATGTAGTGATTATTGAAATGCCTCTGGGGTGAAGCAGCTGTCATGGAAACCCATCCCGCATGGCTGATGGCTTTTTGCTGTCCCTAACAAGAAATTGGTGTGAGGCACTAGGAGCCACTTAAACATAGGACCCAAGCTTACAAACACTTGCTGTCAGCCCAGTGTTTCTTACCCCTTTGCTGAGGCTGGGCAGCACCTTTCTGTGTCAGTTTTGCTTAACACACTAAGGATATGCCCTGGTCCCAGGGCACACGGGTGCTGCTGGGATGCTGACACCTCTGAGCATGCAGAGTGAGAGGTCTGGGAGTCAAAAAACCAGTCACATCAATCAAGCAGAGATTTTTTTTTTCATTTGTTTAATGAATGGCTGGTAGTAAATCCTGTTTCTCTTGCTGTGTTACAGTGAGGTGGCTTTCTCCAGACTTCTGTGCCCCAGTGGGGGCTGCAGAGACCTGGCAGCAAACAGCAGAGAGGAACTCCTTGTCTCTATACTGAACCAGGAGACGTGTGTTGCACAGAGCATGGGGCTTCCCATCTGTCATCACTAAGCATGGAAACCAGACTGGTCTTGCAGTGAAGTCTGTGCACTCAGGAACAAAGTGGCTGTGCCACTGCTTTCCCATGCCACCTTCAGCATGTCCCTGAGCATGCAGCTCCACCAGCCCAGGGAGCCAGTCTGGCACCTCACCAGCTCCAGAAGGGGTGCTCATGTCTCTGTTGCTCACCTGATGCCAGTTTTATGCCTTATGATATGTATCACAGTGGCATTAAATGGCATAGAAGCATCTGCTCAGGAGCTCAGGATAGATGGGAGTGTGGTGACCCACACACTGAATGGTGGGAGCTTCAGGGATGAGTGACAGCATCCAGAGACTGAGTTACCTACACACCCTCCATCACTGGCAGAAGAAAACAAAACTGTTTTCTAGAATTTTTCCACCCACTAATCCTTTTCCACATCACTTTCTGGTTGTGTCACCAGCGGAATTAACAACCCTTATTTAGGTTGTCATTTGGTACCTCACTTTAATGGGCAAGTTAGAACAGGAGGCAGCTTCTCGGTTTGGACAACGCCTTTAACAGGAGCAGGCAACACTGGGGACAGATTTTTGCCTTTGTTTTGCTGTAATCCTGCAAGTATTGTTCAAATGTCAAGAGCTGTTAAGAAGAACAACCTCTGGCTGGTGGGAGTGTGACGACATTTATTTGTTTGTTTTCAAAGAATCCCAATAGAGGAAGGCTGGGAGAGCAGGACGTTTCTTTGCATCTCAGCGGTGTTTGGAGCAAGTGACATGTGGGGAGAGATGGGGCACCAGACACGGGCTATTGTGATGGAGAGGACCAGCTCCTCCCTGCTTCTGAAGGGGCAGCAGCTCTGACTGGCATGTGCCCATGGGGCTGCCAGCTATGGCTGTGGCCACCTCGGGTTTGGCTCACTCTGATGTCTTGGCTTGTGAAGAGGCAAAAGGAGTTAGTGCCATGGCCCTGAAAACGTCCCCTTGTCCCTGATTAGACACCCATGCCTCTTGCCCACCACGTCACCAAAGGAAGTGTCCTGCCCAGCCCAGGGCTTTGGCTGGGAAAACTCCATCACCCTGCGCTGCAGTTTCTGGGGCTCTGGTGGGGAGAGGCACCACCAGCTATTAATATAAGCAGTGGTGGAGGTGAGCTCAGGGCCCAGCAAGACAATAGCAAAGCTCTGCCTTTAACGGGGATGCTGCCCTGTCACTGCTCCCCAGGGGCTCTCCCTGGGGCTGTGGCCAGCCAGTGCCAGACCCTCCTGGCTGTCTGGGATGGGGACAGGCTGCAGGCACCCAAACCCTCCCCAGGGAGGGATGAACTGGAGGCATGAGCCCAGCCTGGAGAGGGGACTCGGCTCGGCTGGGAGGCACAGGCTGATGCCGTTTGTGGCTCTCCCTGCTCTGCTGTCACACCCCTGAGCCCTGGGAGGGAGAGCACGTCTGCCCATGGCAAGCTGACAAGTGAAGCAGAGGATACGTGCAGCCACCAGAGCCGGGGGAAGGAAACAAGGATTTATACTCCCACTGTTGTTTTAGACAACGCTTCCGCTTGCAGCCTGGGCTCTAGTTAAGGACGTTTATTGATTGCTTCTCTGCTTTACTACTTGCTGCCCAGGGAGCAAATAACAACATCTTAAATGAGCAGGCTGAAATATGGCAAGGCAGGAGCTGACAAGCAGTGATTAAGCAGCTCTCTGATCTGGAGGAGGGCAAGAAACAAATAATATATAGAGATATATGACAGCTAATATAATAGGGGAGAAAATAAACTCATTGCAGGAAGGTGGAAGATCTTTCAGCTACTCTTGTTCCTGTCTGACGATGAAGCTGCTAAACTAAAGGTTGCCAGAGGGAGGGATGATCTCAACTACATTTTTAAAAACACTGCTGCAGACCTCAGTGAACCCCTGCTCCTGCAGCACCTGCAGAAACAAGCAGCTGATTCAAAGGCTTCTGAAGTCAACGGGAGGGTTTCCAGTGACGTCTGAGGGTTCAGATCCGATCCCTAAATCCTTGGCATGTTTTCATTGAGAAAAACACTCAATACGTGGCAGCCTTGGAAACTGCTCCCCAAATCACTGTTCTTAGAAGAAAGGAAGCACTGCCGGTGAACTGCAGCAACACCTGAGTGCCACAATTGCAGCCTGGACCACAGACATGCAGCTTCACACTACAGATATTTATATTATATTGCCCATCTCAAGAGTTCAGAGGATGAAAGCCATATTTCCCCCCATTGCACCCCAATCCTGAAGTGAGACATTTAGGCTAGTTTGGAGGGTCCACTCAATGGTGCTCTGCAAAGCACTTTGCTGAATGGGTCATTTGTGTTTAATGAGTCATTCCTTAAAGTTAGTACAAATAACTTTTTAGATGAAAGGAGTCCACCTGCTGTTCTGTTCAGTACCATGTGCTACCACTGTGTCAGCTTGAGCCCAGGCTACTTAATCACATGTGCCTGGTGGTGCAGGTGCATTTATCTGCTGATAAGAAGTATTTGCATAAGGTAGATGGATTTATATATATATATTTAAATGTATCCTGATAGAAGAGGAAATAGGGTCCTGGAAAATACTGGCAGAGAACTGGAGAGATACTGTAGTTCCTACAACACCCTCATCAGCCTTTAATCTTTCTCTATCATTGGAATTACCATTTGCAGTGGGGCTGAAAGGCATTTCAAAGAGCTCAGGTGGCAAAAGTGCTGACTGCAAGTTCGGACTCCGGCTGAAGGTTACGTGCTGAGGTGGAGCCAGCAATGGCAGGTCTGACAAAGAGGTTGAAAGTCAGGAGCTCACCTTGCAGTTTCTTTGCTGGACATGAATTAAAAGCCTTTGAAGGTCAATGGTGGAGTTTTCTACCAGGTTTTCTGTCAGTTTTCTAGTAGGCTGAAGAGAAAGGACTGTCTGCAAATAAAGTTTTCACCAAATGCAATGTCACCATAGAATCAAATTCCTCTTTTGTTTAGCAAGGACAATGAGTTTATGAAGATCTTATCACTGCTGGGACACTTCTGTTGTTCTGCAAAAGCACACAGCAGGGTGCCTCAGAGCACAAGAGTGACAGGCTATCACATTAAAACCTGTAATTAGAATGGTTCTCGCTTGGAAAAAATTAACAGAGAATGTAAATTCTTCAACTTTCTGCAGGCAGGATCCAGAGAGACAGCATGCAGACACAGCAAGGTGTCCATGTTATATGATGCTGGGCTGAGCCTTTAAAGAAGCTACAGAGAAAGCCCAGCAAAGGTGCTTGCATGAGTTGAGTCCTTAAGGTATGATTTTCAGGGATCCCACAGGATTTTCCACTGGTAGTGCGAGCTGGCTTCACTTTCATCTCTGGGAGTTTTCCTTTCTTCTCTTTAAAACTAACTTTCCCTGCTGATATTTCCTCCTAGTTGTGATATGATGAGTTGTTAGACTTCCCTGGGGGTGAGGCAGCTGCAAGTCTGTGTAGTATATGCTCCATAACATGGGCTTCAGGGGAAGGTGGAAGGAAAAAAGGTTGCAAATTTGGACTGATGCAAAAGACACATTAAAAGCTCTTATTTAAATATGCAATGGCAAGCTTTTAAAAACACAGCATTTTTATGATGTAGCTCATTACTACTTCATAAACAGTGCCAGCTCTAAGGAAGAGAGATTTTTGCTTAGCTCTGTGTGCTGTGAGGGAGATATTTACACTGAGAACAGGCTCTATCTTGTAAAGATCTAGAGAAGAATGACAGAAAAATTTCTTCACTAAACTGAAGCGTTGCCCCAGTGCAACCCAGGCTGGCAGGATGCAGGTGAGGGGAGCAGGGGATGGATTGGGCTGCATCCCTCTTTAATCTGCACTACCACAAGTTCATCTGGCTTCCACCCAGTGTGTGTTACAGCTGAGCTTGGCTGTTGCAGCTCTGCTCCAGAGACCTCCAAACACTTTGCTTTCATATCTGATGAGGTGCTTACTTTGTGCAGTGATAGAGCTGAATTGTATCGGATCATTCCCTGCCTTTCAGAAAGCTTGGATTGAAATTGTAGACTTGAACTATGAAACTTATGACAGACCTTTGTTTCAATGTACATAAGCATTCTAAAATACATTAATTTACTGAATAAATTGCTAATATGCTGACCTTATAAAGCACACTTCACTTTGCTTTCTGCCTGTAATCGATCATGTCCATATGTCCTTTGTAGAGTAGAAACTAATATTACAAGCAAGCATGTTAGAAGGTTTAATGTGACTAATAAAGAGGTAGCAGAATGCCAAGGGCAGAGCCAGCAGCAGTATCTGGCCCCGTGCTGATTGATTGCAGAGTCCTTGCCCGTGATAGTGTTGTGCTGGACCTGAGTGACACCTCCAAGGTCAAACACAGAGAGCAGTTTGGCAGCAGCAAGCAGGGACATTGGCCCTGCTCCATCAGCTGAAGCTTTCCTGTACAGGTAATCACATTTTCCTTGATTTCTTTGTTTTGAATTTGCATGAAGCTACCCCTGCAGCCAGAAGGATTGATTCCCCAGAGGGGAAGCAGCCTCCCTGCCCATGCCCTCCCCAGATTGGCACTGGTGTTCCTGAGGTTTAGCATTTCCTCAGCTAAAAGGACACTGATAGCAGGAGTTCTGGCAGAGAAGTGGAAAGACCAATTTTCAGCAAGGAACAAGGAAAATGTTTTCCCAGTTCAGGAGCTTGAGTTTCTGGAGTTGCTGCCTCCCTCCTCATTTGCTCCTGGTGAGACAGAAGGGAGAGAATATTGTTCCTGCAGAGGAATAACATCAGTTCCCTGCAGTGTCTCCAGCTGTGACAGGGACACATGGGCACAGTGTGCTCCTGCTGTCAGGGCAGCATTGCTTCTGGAGGGACATCCACCTCAGGGTTGCTGCCTGGCCTTTGCTTTGCAAGTGCGTATTGATAACAGAGGGCAGTTATTTGTGGTGAAGCTACAATAGCTTCCTTTCCCCCAAATAAAGCCTTTAATGCAAAAAACCCACCCGTAACTAACGTCTGAATTGGCAGCACATGATGCAGGCAGGTAAAGCTGTAAAGTGATTAAGGAGGTAAACCAAGAGCTGCTGGCTGCAGTGCCAAAGTGCCAACATGCCTTTTGGGCCATAAACAGACCTATCCCATGCCTACCAAGATGTGCAAAGCCCTGAGATGGGAAAGTTGTCCCTGCAGTGCTGCTGCTGCCATGGCAGCA
>NW_009952377.1:1031496-1044945 GCF_000747805.2 Chaetura pelagica
ATTCCTGCTCTCGGGCATCAGTCCTGACACCACCACCCAGCCAGAGCTGCCTGAAGAAGGGGAAGAGATTCAAACTAGCACATTGAAGAGACCAAAATGAAAAGCTGTGGGTGCAATGTGAATACATGCTTCAGAGCTTGTGCTCAAATATAGCAAGGGGGAGGAGGTTTTAGGCCCTGTGCTGGATTTCCAAGTGGTTCTTTGGCTAGATGGACAAAAATTCCAAAGGGATTTTAACTACAAGGACTTGGATCCAGAGCCTCGGCTCAGCCTGAGCACAGGCTTTAACCATGTCATGGAAAAAGCCTGATTTCAGTTCCATGGGGCAGGGACAGGAATTTGGGAAGGGAGCGTGCTTATAATGAGCATGTTTGCACAAGGTTTATTAGGATTTAGGAGTATTCATTGCACCTGGCCAAAACTGTATGATGCAACACAGGCTCCCTTCAAATCATAGTTTGGGGAGAAATGACAAAATAAACAGGCATCTAGTGAAAGACTCAGGAATGGGGTTAGTTTTTATTTTATCTTTGGTTTGATTTTCCTGTTAAATAACTAATTCTGCTGTTAAAGCTTTGTTCACAGAGAAGTGTGGTCTTTTTTTGAAACCGACTTCAGGCTGCATCATGGGGAAGGAGTTTCTGGGGCTTCCCAGATATTCCTTTTTTCAGGGAGGTGGAGGGGGAAGAGGTATGAAAATGAAGTAGATATTATTAGGATTCAGTTAATTCCTCCTTACTTTCCCCAGCTACTATATCACAGTGCAAAGCCACTCTGCTCTGAACCCTGGGGAATGGCATGAAGCTTCACTGCCCAGATTTGCTCCTGGTCCTGAAGCGGTGAAAGAGGTTTTGTCCTTCCATTGGCAAGACCCACTGCTTGGGCTGTCACCCCTGTGTCGGCACAGCTCCCCAGCACCAGTGGTTAAACCAAACCCAAATTCCTTGCAAGGCCGTGCCAACAACCACAGCCTGTTCCTGTGGAGCTCAGCCCTGCGTTCCTGGCTCCTGCTGCAGCACCAGGGTATTCTTCAGATGTTTTTGAAGCCATCTTGCCTCTTTTCATCTGCAATAAACACGCAGATAATGAGCCAAATTTCTGATGCCATTGGTTTACATGTCCTCATTAACTCTAATTGCACTGGGTATGAGAACGGGGCTTCCAGGCAGAGACATGGCAGCTCCTCCCCTTGCACGGCAAGGAAGGCCCTGGTGATAAGGGGAAATCATTAGAGCAGTCTCGTGTATGGGTCTCCCCTGAGTAACTGCTGAAGGTGAAATGGCCTGGGATGTTAATCAGATCAGATCAAAGAGCAGAGCCTGTCTGGCCCAATCAGCCCTGACTGGCAGCTTGATAAGCTCAGCGCCAGCGAATTCAACCGAGAGATCTCCCGTAAAACCAATGCTCAGGAGGGCACCCTGAGTGCATGTGACTAACCAAACGGGACCATAAAAACACCTCTTAAATGCACCTGGGACTTAAAAATGTCACCTTATACACAACGAGTCTAATTCCAGAGAGACCCTTCCAAGTTTGTTCACATTATCCCATCAAACACCAAGCCTGGGAGCATCCTTCTTTGGGACCTGCGCTGAACCCACTTTTCCAGCATAGTTTTAGGAGCGTGACTGTCAGCAGCAGTTGTTGGACAGGGCTTGAATTATTGGGCCATTCCATCTCCCTCCTTGTGTGAATGCCACTCTCACAGGCAGACAGCTGCTTTTACCTCTTCTCTGAAATTCTGTGAATTTTGGACTCGGTTCAAGACTAAGCAAATCCACCGGGGACTTTCCATTGTTTGCCATGAGCTTTGGAGCAGCTGTTATTGTTCTTCATCATCTGCTGGAACGTTTCTGATTGAGTTATTGTTGCCTCGCAAGGAAACTTTTAGAAGACTTGCAGAATGAAGAAGCCTTCATATATTGGCAAAGTGATTTTTGGTTTCATTCCCAGGGCAATAGTCAGAGTTTTTCCTTTTTACTGACGTCACAGCTTTTGGATGTGCTTGGACAAACTCGTGGGTTAATTCAATATGAGTCTTCGTAGCTTCTGCTACATTTTCCTTTTTACTTCTGTGGTTTATGGCCACTAGTTCTTCCAGAACCACGTTTAATTTCCACAAAAGAGCAAATTGAAGTCAGAAAAAGGTCTTTATTCTTGAAATGCTTAGGAAAAAATAAATAAATTAATTGCTGTTGCTTAATATTCCACCTTTTTTTGTTAGTGGTGTTTGTGTTTTGTTTTTTTCCTTTTGCAAAGATTTCTCACACATCTCTCCATCTGTAGCTGTTTTTCTGGTGTGTCTGGGTTTTGTCTCTCTCTGCATGTGGGAACACTGATGGGCATTGTCAGTTTTTTCAAAAGCTGTGGACTTAGAGATCCAGAAATCTACTAATTAGTTCATGTTTAATCTGCACGATCTGCAAGAGCAGTTCTGGAGTCTTGTAGAATTGTTCCAGCACAGTGAAATTATGTTGATTAGCAAAAGAAAAAATAATTTAAAAAAATGCATAAACAGCAATTATTTAAAATAAACTCCAACCACATAAAGACTGAGTTTAGCTTAGGCTGTTGAAAAACTTCATGCAAATTGTAGAGCGTGTTTATTGCATGTTTTTCCCAAATGAAGTGAAAGAGTTGGGCTTTGTAGTAGTCAGAAAAGAAGTGGAAATGCCATGATCAGTAGAGCTGTGATCAGGAGCAGGGAAACTGCTACTGCCCGTGTGCCTGTTCCGAGGCAGAGCTGCCTCTTACAGCTCCTGCTAAAATCCTAGTGCCTGTGAAACAAGCAGCTCCTGTTGTGCAGGAGGTCACTTGAGCTGCTTGGGGAGAACAGGGCTGCTCCCCGTGGCAGCCCCAAACTCTGGTGCAGGTCAATGGGTGCAGGACAAGGAGGGTTGCCCAGCTCTCCACCAGTTGGTGCAACCAAAGTGCCCTTCCTGACACTGCAGTGGTTGCTGTCCTTGTTTTTGGGGTGAAATGGAGCTTAAACAAGGAACTTTAAAGTCTCGCTCTTCAGTTCATCACAAATTCAGGCAGGGCAGCCAGGAGAGCCAGCCTCCCAGGCTGTGCTGCAAGGAAGGAGGCTTCTTCCATCATTGGTCTCCCAGGACTGCTGCACTTGTTAAACAGCAACACATACTCAGAGCATGAACACAGGGTAGAAAACGAGTCAATCTGAATGTTTATGGACACAGCTGAGCGAGCCTGCTGCTTTTCAAAGGCTTTCAAATGTTTAGGAAACAAAATCATCATGAAAATCTCCCATCTTGCAAGTGGGCAAGGGTGCTGTTAAGAACCACTAGTGTTTTGAATATAAATCTTATTACTGTGGTTGAAAACAACTGGAACTTGACTCTGACTTGCAGTAATCAGCAATTACCCATTTTGGGAAATGTCATGGAGCTTTAGACCATCACTGCCAGGAAGGTACAGAAGCACCTTGGAGTCAATGGGCATGAGCTCCTAGATTAGCTTCATTTAGTCACGCTCTGCTAGGAGCTTTAAAACAGCTCCTCCAAAAAGGATTGAGCTTGTCCTTCCCTCAGAGAGGATAAGGTGCTCCTCTTGGCAGTGCTGCTCAGCCTGGAGCAGCCACTGGTGTGAGCTGCTGCTGAGCTTGTCTCTCCATGCTGCAGCCCCAACACACACCAGCTCACACCTCCCTTTAGGGCTACTCCCCTCCCCTCATCCTGGTAGCCTCATTTATCTACACTGAGTTCCACCTGCACTTTATTGCCCAAACATTCGTAAGAAGGACTCACCTGAAAAGTCTTCCTATAGTTCTTTACAACCTGTCCCCATCCTTACTGCCATAACCAACTTTGTGCCATCAGCAGATCTCCTTAGCTAACTGCTCAGCCCTTTTTCCAGGTCATTTATAACAACATTGAGCTGTACCAGCAGGGATGCTGGGATGCCACTTGTGACCTCCACGCTCCCTCAAGAGCCAGCTAGGATGGCTGTCCTCCATTCTGTATCCCTGAACTTAGCCTTCTTTATCCTACAACTAAAAGCTTCAGAAACTGCCTTCATTCTATGAGGTTCCCTAGATATTGCATGTGTGGCTGTGCAGTCTTGCTCGTGGTCTTTTAATATTATTTAGAGGTTTATAATTTAATTCAACCACTTTTAGGTGCTTTAACAAAGTGGGGCAGGGTGAGGGGAAACCACTGGTTGCCTGGCATTTTGAGCAATTATCAGCTTATTTCTGCTTGGTTGATTTTTACTCCAGGAAATCAAATGCTGGTGGTGACTGTATTGGATCCAGACTATCCCAAACCAGTCCTACGTTTCATCTGGCAGGAGGAAAAGTACAGGCTCTATCTATAGTCAGTGATCCTTCTAATTCACAGGCAATTTGGAGGGTTTTTTCAGCTCTGACAAAAACAATGCAGCGCATAAGCCTCTTTGAGTCATCCCCTCTGCTATAAGATCAGCCGCAAACAGCTGATTTTTATGAGGCAGAGGTATTTATAGGCTTGAGATAGAACATCGATTTAAAAATGCCACTTTTCCTCTTCAAAGAGATAGACTTACATTTTTAATCTGTGTAAAATTAATTCAGCTAATTAGTGAAAATGGCTACACAGTAAAATGAATTGAAGTTTCAGAAAATCATTAAGCATTGATATGGCTGCATGCTCTGATTTGGTAATGAGTTGTGAGATGGTGAATATCCAAGTAGTGTAAGAACTTGTGGGCAATGATGTGCTGCCATGTAAGAGCAGGAACAGCTTTGCTCTGGAGAAGACTCTTGCTCAGCATGAGGAGAGCACTGTTATTTAGGAAGGAGCTATGACCCTTCTGGCACAGGGAACATCTGGGGCATCAGGTTCTGTTTTCCACCCTGCCACTGACTTGCACAATCCCCTTATGAATCAGCCTTTAAAATGAGCATGGTGCTGTATGTTTCCCAAAGAAGCTTGTGCAACCAGGGCCTAGGTCGTCAAGGGAGCTGTTCTGAACTCCCACTGAAATAAATGAGAAATGAAAGTCAGTAGGAGCTGGAGCATGAAATCCCTTTGTCTCCTTTGAGAAATCTGCTCTTTTTTCAGGCAACCAGCAGCTCCCTAACATGGAGGTAGATCACCACACTCTCACAACAGCCATGGGTATTTCCATCTGCTGCCACAGCCATTTTACAAATCCTTTCCCCTCCCTGGGTAAATATTTGCAGGATCAAACTGCATGAGAAATGAGGAACTGTTTCCCTGCGAAGCAGAACTCATGTCTCATCTGGAGATTTATCATGTGGAAGAATCGCATTTTCTTCTTCTAGAGAGGCACGTTGCACCTTGACTCTAGTAACCTCCCTCCCTCAGAAGTGGTACAGACAGAGCTGGCAGGTGCATAGGAAGCCCTGAGCTCTGCATATTCCCTGGGAGGCAGAAAATGCTCCAGAGGATAACGCGCGAGACCCAGCGCTGTTCCTGAGGTCAGGAGAAAGCCCTGAGCAAGCTGACGTGCTGCACAGTCACACCCCCTCATGCCACATCTGTTTTGCCTGTGGCTTGCTCAGCTGGTGAGCTCCTGGGGACAGGCTGCACGTGCAATGTTTAGCCCACCTGGGCCTCTGGGTGTTGCTCTAATGCTAGCAATACAAAGGGGCTGGATGTAAAGCTGGCAGCATGTGTGGGGGGCACAGTCCCAGTTCTAGGCTAGATAAGAAACGTCAAGGAGCCCAGTGCTGTTGCTCTTGCTCTGACACCTGTCCACAGGTTGGTCATCAGCCATAACCAAGTGAGTATCTGCTCTCTCTGCTGAAAAAGGGCGATTTTCTTTAAAATGCTGCTAAGATCAATGAGGAAATGTTGACAAAGAGGGATCCTCCTGGGAGCACTGGGTGGCAAAAGCTGGAAATCACACTCCTGTATGTGAGGCTTTGCATGCTTGTGGGATATATATTCCACTCAAGTATTACCCATTTTCTTAAATATTTCTACCTTATCTGTCAGAGAACACAAAAACACAATAAGAGAACATGAAGAAACTGTACTTGGCATCTTGGGTAGACCTGATTTCTCAACACAGCTAATGAAATCTGTGTCTTGTCCCGTGCTCTTGCCCAGTTCAGTATTGAAGCAGGTGATTCTTTTCTGTATTCTGTAAGTATATTGTATATGTTGCTACAATAATTTACACCACTTTTCTAACAATAGCATGACATGACACACATGTAATCTAAAAGGTTGAACTGAATGAAGACACTTAAGAAACCTCTTTTCCTCTCCCTCCTTTCCACTCCATCAGTTGCAGATCTCAGCCTACATGCCTTGTTAAAACAACCTGATTGAACTGATGTCCTCACTAATGAGCATTTCTGATTCATAGCTTTTAAGGGGAGCAGCTGAAACCTTCTGGGGAATTGGCTTTTTTTGTTGCAAAAGGCCAGGAAAGGAGGAGCCTTCTCCCAGAAATCATTCTCGACCTTGCTACTGCTTCTTCCACTTCCTCCTCCAAGAAGATTTGGTTCTCACATCCAGCCAATTGATTTTTGTTTAAATTATTCTGAAATAGTGCTTTATGGACAATTTCTGGACATGGGGGACCAAGGCAAAAGTACACAGAGCCTATGATCTCACCATCTTCCTCACCCCTCCAAGTGGAATAAACCAACTTTTGGCTCAGAATATTTTGAGATCACAACCTTTAATTTCACATGTGCAGAGACCAGCCATGCTGAGTCCTTGAGCTAGGGACTAGCTAGGACCTAGCACCTGTGCTAGGGGTAACTACTGCTAACATTCTTTTGAATCAAGGAAGGAGGGGGACTACAGCCCTTCCCAAAGCAACAGAAAAGAGGAAAATCCCACTACAGACTTCCCCTTCCTGCATGGGGCCTAATACAAAAGGAGGTTGCTAAAGCAACAGTTTCTCCTGGCTGACTAGATGTAGTCATGCACACAGGCTTCTTGCTGAATCAGTATCAATGCAACAGGAAAAAGATGGAAAAGCTCCTTCCTCTACTTACTAGCCTTGACTGCTCAGTAAGCACCTCTGGGAGCAGCAGCTCTGAATTCACTTGGTCCAGGCCTCTGACATGTCCTGCAGTTCTCTGGACACTGGGAAGAACTCCACAGGTCCACTCGAACCATTCATGCAAACCACTCTCTTTGGAACTATAAAGGAGTACAATATTTAGTATCAACCCACTCAGCCCCCATCGAAATAGCTTCAGGCTGAGGTCTGCAGCAGCTTGAGTGATGCTGTGCTGTTCCCATGGCAGCACACCTCCCTCCCAGGGTGCCCAGGGTCAGGAGCACTCGGGCGGCTTCTCACCACAGCACCTCGCAGCAGCGGGACCTGCACAGCCTCTGCGGCTGCGTGTCCTGGTGGGGTGGCAAAAAATAGCCCCTCTCCCCACCCTGGGGGCCAGTAAAGAGAAGAGCAAAATGCCTGCCTCTGCCAAAAACCTGGCTGTGCCACCTGAGTCACCTCGGAGTGCCAGGAAGAGCTGGTGGTAGCAGTATGTCTGTTAGCTTTGAGGGCAGAAGGGGGATAATGAAGGGACTGTGCTACATCTAGGGAAAAGCAGTTGTGAGCAATCTACCTTAGCAGCCAGATAGAAACATGCAGGTGCAGCGAGATGCCCCACAGGCCATTGTTCCCAGCTGTGTTCTGTATTTATTTCTATCAGCATATCAACCAGCTAACCTTAGAGTTCAAAGATGTTGCCCTGTGGCAGAGAACAGTGAGTCCTGAACAGCCTACAAAAGGACACAGGGCTACTGGGCAAGATATGCAGGTAAAAGGCTGGATACCAGTGAGGAGGATTATTTTTATTTGACTATTTAATTCAAGGTTTATTTGTTCCCTGTGTTGATAGTAATGCAGATTCATTCTAGTTCAGAAGCTGTCACGTAGAGAGAAAGGAAATAACACAATCTGGCTTCCCTCTTTTGGCATCCGAACAACATAGTTCCTCAGGAGCACTTAGAGAAGCCAGCAGCACGTAAATGCTTTCCCTCATGGTGACACAGACAGAACTTTCTGGTACTAGAGTAACCCCCTTCCTCCCTTTGACTAGTCCCAGCTGCACGTACCTTTGGTGTAACATCATGGTTATGCAACGCTGACTCTCCCACTTTGCTCTCTTATTGTGCCTCTCATATTTGTGCAAGCAGAAGCTGAGACAGAGCCCACCCATTGCTCAACCCTCCTCTTCTGAGTCTGCACTGCTCCCACTGGCATCAGAGGTGCACTGGCAGCACCGCACACCACTGAATTGCAAGACCAGGAGGGCACAGTTGTCTCCAGTCTCTTCCCAGAAGGAACCTAGTATGGCATAAACAAGTGGGCTGCTCAGTGCAGTCACCCACCTAAATGATGCAGACTCTGCTGGGACGTGCACTAGTATTTACAAGCAGATCTAGGTTTGCTGCATCTCTGGGCCCCCCTCCTTTCTAGGTCACCATGACTTCCGCAGTCATCCAGTTGACCAGGACTAATGGAGCGCAGATGTACTCTCGAGGGAGTCAGCATGAACCAGAGCCCTCATCTCTGGAATGCTTCCCAGGAAGAACCATCTCCTCACCATCACGTATCAAAAAGTACCTAAGGAGAAGACAGAGCAGGATATTAAGCAGAAGAGTGAGTTCCTAGAGTTTTTGTTACTTTATCCCTTTAAGGTTCTCAAGCAGGACTTACCATCACATATTCTTCAGAGGAAAACAGTGCTGTGCTAACAGGTAAGCAGGGAACAACCACAATGAGATACAGATCTGTAATGCTTTAATTAAAGCACAGGTAAACAGCTAACAGCAGAAGACTTCTCAAGTGTTTCACAAGCCTCATCTTAGTCAATATTGTTCGTCTTGTAGGTTGCAAGGTCTCTGCGACAGCTCTCCACACGAGCTTGTAGGGTATACACAACAGGACAAGCTGAACCTGGCTGTCCTGCAGAGCTGAGTACTGGTGCTTGTCCACAGCAACTGAGGGGTCCAAGCACATGGGAGCAATGAAAGTGTGCAGCCTGCCAGTGCGTGACCAAACTGTGTCAGAAAAGATACTTCATTCCAAACTGAAGACTAAAACATATTAATGAGAGAAGGCCTGTAGGCCTGGCCCCCGCAGATCCCCCCCAGTGCGGCAGGAAAGATCCATGTATCTGATTTACTACTTCTGGTAGGGAACGTAGCCTGAATGTAAAAGACAGGGGATGATAAGGAGATTTAAACAGAGGGGAGTTCTGGCAGCACTGTACCATCCATGCTGGACAGTGTGGGATCCTCCTTGTGACCCTGACAACAAAGGAACAGCAGGAAGTGGTGTGGTGCTGCTGGCCATGGCTGTGATTGGCAACAAAAACACAGAAGCCTTTTTTGCAAAGACAGAAATGAAATCCTTCTCCTCTTATGCAATGCTTGCCCTTCCTCAGCAGGGATCAAATCAATATGGGACCACAGAAAGTCAATGGTTTATTTCAAGGGATTCTGAATTGGGCTTTGTAGGCAAAAAAGGGCATCAGCCTTGTTTCAAACTCCATGAAGACACATTGGTTTTTCCACATCTGTTTGGAAGACAGAAATGTGACTCTGTTCCTCTTTAATCCTGTTTAAATGTTATGTTATTTTAAAATAAGGTCTGCCAGAAAAAAGAATCAAGTCTAGGGCTGGATTTATCCCTGGTGAAGATTGGGGATCCCACTTATTAGTGATTGAGAATCACCCTGAAGGAAGTTAAGAACAACCTGGCAGCATTAATGTTGTTTTTCCCCGTCCTTTCTTCTAGTTTATGTTAGTACCTTAGCCATACTTTTATGGTGGTGGTTTAAGCACACACACACACGTGCACAAGCATACACGTGCAAGCGTGTCACCATAACACAGCTACCAAACAACATACACAGTGTGAACAGTTCACCCCACACCTTTCTAGAGGACTTCAGCAGCAGGAGAAGGAGAACTTTCACATAATTTCTGAAGAAATGCTACAGTTGAAGGCCAACTTACATAACTGATTTAGTTCAACAGAATTGCTTTCTGCCTTTAATCTGCTCAACAGTTTATCTCTGCTGTCGTGATCGGCTGAGCTTTCTTTAAACCATTATGGATTAGTGTTCTGCTATAACATGTTAAAAGCTTAGCTTTGTTTATTTTTGTCAAGAATGGGGGAGGGAAATCAGGTTCAAATGTTCAGGCAGTGGTTTATGAATGGTTATTTTTCTTACACAGCAATAATATATTCAGGTACCAAGTGCAAAGCACAGCTAATGCTTCCAGAGACAGTTCTAGTGGCTGGAATAAAAATATTGGTGAATTACTTAAATAAATGGAAAAAGAAATAATAAAAAGAGAGAACTGTATAAATGTGCATAATTATTTTAATCTGTAAATAGAAAATTTAATCCAGCATTGAAATAAGTTCATCACACCCACCAGCTTTGTATGGAAAACCAAAGAGTAAATGGTCTGAAAACTTAATTAAGAAAGCTGGGTGAGGATTTTACTAAGTTTGCATTGTTGTTGCAATTTGGAGACAGAAATCCTGCTAAAAGCAATCTGACATTCAACTGCAGGAAGAAAATACACCATAATGCACACAAAACACCAAACTAACAGAACCACAGACACAGTGCTTAGAAAGAGGTGTCCAGATATTAACCAGCTGTTTAGTGAATTTTCACAGTGGATTCATCATCTATGAAAGTGGATGATCTATTAGAAGGCTACAATGTGAGTTCAAGTCCAAACTTCTACTAGAAACTGACAAGCACAATATATTATTTTAAACCAAATCCAACAATTAGCACAATTCTTTGACCATTGTGTAATCTAAATGATTTGCAGATGCCAGCCTGGAATGAAGTAAGAGGTTGTGTTCCTGAGCATTGCCAATAATCCTCTGTGTAGCTGAACACTATTCCAAGGAAACACTCATTCTGTGATTGGTCACGCTGGCAACCTTACGACCTTGCAACTTTTATCTTTAAAATTAAGCAACTAGGCACTTTCACATTCCTAAGAGCAAGATGGACACTACAGAAGTTTAAAAAGAAAAAAAGCGTCTAGTGATGCTAGAAAAAAAAATAAATGTAAACCTGAGAAAGTAATTCAGAAAAGAGGAGGAAAAATTTATTTGCAATTAGTGTGCTGTTTGTTTTGCTTATTTATCGGGGGGATCTTTATGCTGCACATTCCAGTGAATGGCCACTCGTTATTAATTTATCTTCTTTCTGACGGCAAGTGGAGCACCATTCCAGAGCTCCAACATTCCCTTGATGCTGCTCTGGTTAATGGTTGTGTGCTATTTAAACAAAGCATATTCCAACCAAATCTGACTATATATGGAATTCCCTGACAAGTAAAAATTTGGATGCCCTACAAAAAAGAACCATGAAAACAGAAAACATACACAAACACACTAAGCACTACAAACTGCATGAACTCAGCATGTACTAAAAGAGGCTCTTGGTGGCAAAGGTCAGGTATCCAGTGTGCCCAACCATCTCCCTGAGTGGCACGCCACTTTTGAACTGCACAGCTCCTTGCTGCAGATTAGTGCACAGACTACCTTGGCTTGATGGGTTGCTGCTGTCAAAGCCAGTGCTAGAATTATCCTCAGCTGCTTTTCCAAGGTCAGGGATTTGCAAGCTAATTGTCCGTACATTGTAAACTCGGAGCAGAATTTCCAAGGTGTTAATCTCTGTAAAACCATATTCTTCCAGCGCCAGGCAGGTTCTTTGGACTTGTTCAATGCAAGGGGAGAAAGAGCAGATGCGGCCACCTGTAAAATGAGACAGGTAGTGGAAAATGAGGGCAAAAACCCAAACAAAGCACATTTATCTTTTTTGAAATTCTCCCAGGTGCCTGCAGAATTGCTATTAAACAAGCTGAAAACATTCTCCAAGAATATCTCCATGAGGCAACTGTGCAGGTTTAAAGTGTCAGCACAAAATCACACATGGATGATGCTACAAGACACTTCAGACCCTTTCAAAGTGTTGCCCACATTTGTTCATGATAAAACTGCTGAAGTTGATTCCTTTAGAGCAGTGACTCTTTTGGAATCACTATCCACTACTCTGGACTGGGACACCAGACTGAAGTTGGCACATACACAAAGCTGTAAGTTATTCTCCACACACTGTACAGAGTTGCCTTCATTAGAACACAGGCGTGCGTGCACACACACTGACAAAAGGGGCTGTGTTTATTGGAGAATGATGGTATGTGTGTACAGCATCAAGTAATCTCTCCAGGCCATAGATGGAGTGCTGCTAAGGCTTCACCCTTTCAGTCAAGCTGACTAGCATGTCTCCTGAGTATTACAGTTTGCTGGATATCACATTGGGCAGTTCTACAGCAAATGCTTCAGAACTCTAGAATAAGCCTTTTAAGTGATAAACTAATACTTGTCTCCTTGTCTGTCCACAGTTCAGATTTTTTATTCTAAATACAGAGTATTAATAGGCCCCTTACAACTTTCTGCATGCTACAATGTCACCTTAACAGCTGAGAATAGAATGATTCAGATTTACTGTGAAAAGCCACAGCCAAATCAGATCAAAGAATTATAAGGACACTGTCTGCCATAAAGCCAGGGCATGTGCTTTCACCCAGGACACAGTGTCCCACAGGGCAACTGCCCTTCCTGAAAAGCTTTTGTGCTGGGGGAAGGAACACTGGGCAATGCAGCTTCAGCTATTGTTTTACTTATTACAATTAGATGAAAATGCCTGCTGACCTGATTTGCATTCCTTCCCAGTCTTCTCCCAGGCTCATGCTGTCAAACCTTCCATCATGAGTTGTCTAAGGAGTTTAAGAACCCATGAAAGTAAGAGCAAAGCATCCTGCTAAAAATAGAGGCTGTGCTGGGACTATGTGAAGCCTGCTTTATCTCAAACTTCCCCCCCCCCCTTTTTTTTTTTTCTTTTCTTTCCTTTCCCTTTTCCTTTTTCGTTTCTGAAGTCACATCTCTAAAAAAAAAGAAAGCATCAGGTCTGAAAGCATCACTGTAGCACTCTAGTTACTGTGCAGCAATGATGTTCTGGGTACTGACTGGGGAAGAACCATGATCATTAATCCACTATACACTAGCTAGGATTTAATTTTAGTCCTGAAATAAAGTCTCCACAGCCATGGGTTCTTATCATGCATCTTCAGAACAAAGTGCCCTGGACAACTAATTCCCTGGAGTGACAATTAAAAAAAAACAAATCTAATAATCACCTGCAAAATTAATGCTGGTATGTGTCATTATTAACCAACTCTGTTGATGCCAATTTAACTGCACAGCCAGTCCACTAGCTCCATGAAATTAGATTTGTATGTTCATTAGCATGGCCAGGGCTACCAAAATTATTCTGAATCAGACCTTTTCTGGCCAAAGCAGTGTTTGTAGATTTAAGAGAAAAGCTCAGGAAAACATTTCTGTTACATAATTAGAAAAGCTACTATGATGCACATATGTTATAAAGAAAAATGCCATATTCTTCTTGTGTAGGGA
>NW_009952377.1:1046133-1066319 GCF_000747805.2 Chaetura pelagica
TAGGGAACTGAACAAATGTCTAACTTAGTTTAAATGTCAGTTCACAATAACTCTTTGTTTGCAAAGCAAGAACTTGCAGAGGGACCAGAGTTTTACTACTATTTCATTCAGGCTTTTGGTTTTGGTGTTTCATATTGCAATAAAAACGGGAAATATATTTAAACTTACAGTAAGACTGTTCTTGAGTTTCAAGGGTTTCAGAGTATGTTTAGGCTTCTGAATTCACATGCTCTAGATTTACAGACAAAAAATAAGAAGCCTGCACACAGCTGTTGCCATACAAGCTGCAGAGCCGCCTACGGTTCTTGTCAAGCCTTCAATTAAAGGCAGAGCACCCTTCATTTTGCCTGGGGATGGTCAGCTGAGCACAGCATGTCAACACCAAGCCTGTGGATGATTTCTCAGACTGCCTCCTTTGCAAAGCATATTGCTTGGGGAAGTAGGGTTACAGAAAAAGGGCTTTCAAGCTGCTTGGTAGGGAAGAAAGCTCTTGCTTGTAATAACTAATATCCAGAGGGGAAGCACAAAAAATAATGTTACTTTACTTACTGCACTGCTGGGAGCTTCTCAGGTATGAAGAGTGAGAAAACAGCCTAACAGCTGGTGTGCCTGGTAACTGAGAGCATCCTGTGGGTTTTAGCAAGTTCTGCAATTTTACTTTTCCCCTTTCACAGCTACTGTTCTGATTATTATTATACATCTCTCACAAATAAATATACCTACAAATAGCTTAGAAGGAAAATCATCTGTCTTAAATCAAGCATCTGTCTTTATGGATCCCAACAAGTGGAAGAGGGGCCTCCTCTGCTTTTTCCTGTACAAATCATCGGACAGGCTGGATTTGACTTACAGGCTGGACTTGTTTGATTACGCAGATGTTAAGAGAAGACTGTTAAGCTACAATTAGCAGAAGGTTGGAAGGCAAAAATGAAACTGCAGTTTCAGACTGCGAGAGGATGCCTAAAACAGAACGATATGGGAAGTTTCAATTGCCATGGTGTGTTGAGCAAAAAAAGTAGACTGTGCAGCAGAAAACCAGCACTCAGGACAAGCTCTTCTGTTCCTAGAGCATGCTCTGCTCCTAGAGCAGAGAGGCCATCATGTTCAACAGACCAGATGCTTCTGAATTCTCTGCACTGTGTGCTGCCCTCTGTACCCCCACCGGGTTACCAGCTAGGCAACAACCTTTCTGTCACAATCACCAAACAGATATAAATCTAGATTTCAGCATTCACAATTCTCAGATTCTCTAAGAGTCCTCTTGTCCTTTAGACATCAAGAGGCATTTAGGGCTTAAAGGACTTGAATATGCATTGCTTTGCCTTGCCATGCCAAGGATTCCTTAATGAATGAAGAAAAGCCATGTACTCCCTCTCACTCTGCTTGCTGCGGCACACTGCTCTGTGGATCACAAAGGGGTGGAATAAACTAGAGAGCAGTGAAAACAACTGAACGGAAACTTGTTAGTTCAAACTGATTTTGTGTTCTTTCAGAGCTCTCTTTTTAGGAAAGCTACCATTCCTAAATTTGTTTAATGAGATCTGTGTGTCATCATAAATGGATATAGTAATTATCTGAGATTAATCCTGTTCACATTGGGAAGCTGTGTGAGCTTTTTGATCTGAAGAGCTGTCTAAAAATCTGTTTATTCATGTATAATGCATCTGACAAGTACTACAATTGAGGAGAAGAGAATAATGAGTCTGCATGAAAGACTTAAAACTTTTTTCTACCTTCAATTTTACAGGGAGTGAGTTAGTTTGAAACATTTAATGAAGAGGTTAAGTCTCCCAAACCTGTAGGTTGGAACAAGCCCACACAGTCCTGGCAGTCATTGTAACCAGCAATAGGGTTGAGAGGATATAAAAACTGAAGTACAATTCAGACTGGAATGATTAGAAAAGACAGCTTAAGGAAAGGGGAAAATAAAAGAAAATATCTGCATCCACGTAACACTGTACATTTTAAAACATAGAACAGACAGTATCTAATGAATAATAAGGGGACACATCCTTGCATCTTTGCAAAGAGGTCAGTGCCTTGAAAGTTGCTCCTCCTTCAAGAGCAGCTCCTGGTATGTTCCTGTGTAAGTCCAAAAAAAAAAAAAAAGTTTCTGGTTTGTCTGAGCAAGGATTTAAACCTCTATCAGTTATATTTAGCTAATAACTGCACTAGGTTTCAAGCATGTAAATTCTGGCAGTGACAAGAACTCCAGTGCATGCTTATGATACAGAAAATGTGTCCAAGTTACGAGCTCTCAATTCTGTAGGTTACAGTGTGTGCCAGAAGTGCTCTGACAGGTTTTTTCCTCATCCTACTATTATTCAGAAGATGCAAAAAGAACACATGTAGTGCAGCACCACTAAGTTCCAGGGAAAAGGGCCTGCGATTTTAGAAATTATTTCATGATGTAAAGAATACAACACAGCATTTTTATCCCTGGTAAAAGAACACAGCTATGGGCTTTGGGACTTCAATGCATTGTCATAATTGGAAGATCATGTTACAAAGATCTCATGGAAGAAAAAAAAAACACTCAGGCATTATCATTATGCAGGGGCGAGGCAGGAGAGTCACTGAGCAGCATCACCGTGGCATTTACTCTGTGCTAGTAGGACACTAAAAATACTGCCTCTGTAAAGGGGGACAGAACGTCCTTTAAGTGAGTGCGCTCGTGGGCGATTTGATGTAGCTTCCCTGACAAGGGAAATTAGAGGATTCAACTGTTGGAAGAAATTAAAGGATGTTTCTTGATTCAGAAAAGAAAATTTTCTCCAAATCACTTGCCAGCTCATTAAAAGGAGCTTGATGTGATTTTCTGCAAATGTGACTTTAACCTCTACATTTGTAGGTGACTCCTTCAAACACAATTTATTCCTGCTCCCTGTTACGGGCTGACAAAAGCATGCAACAAGGAAATTAAATCATCAGTTGGCTCCAAACTGGGGAATAAAACCTAACAACTTCCTTTAAGGACCCCCTCATCCCAAACTACTTCCTACAAGCTGTGCAAAGGCCAACAGCTTTGGCTGGCATGGATTATGGGGCAGGAATCCTTCTGCTTGTCTCTTGACAACTGAAAGAATCACCTTTGCTTTGGGTCAGGCCCATCCTGTACACCTACCACTCCCTGAGAGGCTGGAGCTAGGTTAATGCCCTCCAACAAGACAGAACAACTGGGTCTAGCTCATCAAACAGCCAGTGCTTGGGAACCAGCTGAAGCAGCTTTGTGGATTAATACTTGGTTGTAGATCCTAGTGGGGCAGCTTTGGACTAGACTAGATGGCCCCTCAATGTTGACAGGATAGGCTTCAATTTAGTTTGTGGATATTTAACCTCAGCTGGAGTTAATTCTCCTTCAAATCAAAGCAGGTACCACACTAGCAAAGGCTGGTGCCAACATTTTAGCAAGCACTTATTGCTTCATTCATTTATTCCAAAACAATCTCCTGGGGACATGAGAAATGTTGATACCACCTTGAGTACCACCTGCATGGGTGGAGGACAACAGTCTAGACAGCATGCTAGACTGTCAGGCTCCACTTCCTGCCCTAACACATTCCCTGTGAGCACCTGAGGTAGCCTGAGCCCAAACAACATCAGCCTTAATGCCACTGCCCTCTACTCAGAGTGATTCAGCTTGGGGTACTCCCTACCCAGATACCACAGGGTTGAGGCTTGTGGCCAAGGATTTCAGCTGCTCCTCAAAGCCACACCTGGATGGTTTAAAAACTGGACCACTGGGGCTCAAGAAAAAAAAAGCCAGTGAGACTTTCTACATGGATGTGCTATTCTCTGAAAGCTCAGGGGAGGAGGAAGGGAAGCCCAAATTGAAATTGAAACTAGCTGAACCAGGCCATGCCTTAGCTGCACCAGAGGCTACTGGGAGGATGAGATATTACTTCGTCTCTTATGCAGCATCTGTAATAAAACCTGGCATGTTAGGACAACAATCAATGCCTATGCTAGGGGGAAAAAATGCAAACAAAACCTGTTTTAAGTCATTGTGTACAAACAAAATAAATGTAAGACTTTGGAAATGAAATGCAACTACTACTACAAAGACCACAGTAGTGCTGAAGGGCTTCTGTGATAGCTGAAAATGGAGAGGCCCAAACAGGGAGATGTTCAGAGGGAACTTTCCCTGCAGAATTTTGGGGGGAAGATCTGACAACACCATGTTCCCTGATTCAGGTGGTATCTCAAGGATCACAATTTCATAAACTCATAATTTAGGACCTTTACAATGCTCAAGACGGAGTGGCAAGTCTGAATTTAAGAGTAAAATCTTTAAAGAAAAGAAAGGAAATAAAATAGGAGTTGTTTTAATAATTTTGTGACAGACTGTTAATTCAAACACCCCCAAGGACTGACTTATAATGCAAGGGGCCAATTCCTAGTAGATAGCTGTATTTTTCCATTTTCCTACCCAAAAATTTAAAATCTGTATGAAAGTTATTGTAAAAATGTGATTCTGTCTCATCTTCCACAGCCTTGAAAGGAATAGACAATATTTATGAGAGTAGGTGGGTGCAGAATTATATTCAAAGCTCTACAGTATTCAGCTGTGAGATGACTGTGAGTCAAAAGTTTTAGGGCATTTAAGAACTGTAGAACACTGAGGATATTTTTCTTTTTGTTTAATTTTCTTAATTTTAAAAAATGTAGCTTGAAGGGGTTAACAGCAACATTGCAAAACCCACCAAGGTCAGATATTGGGAACAGCAGCTATGACTACAGAAAAGCATTACTCAGCAGATGCTGCAAAAGGAAAACAATACAGGTCTAGAAATGAAAGCAAGTTCTGCAGTGCAGCAATGCCCAAGAGATATTACAAGCAGCATTTCTACTGAAAATGTGACTGGCGAAATCAGCACTGAAAGATGCAGCTGAGATGCAAGCCTGAACATCAGCAGAGCATATCACCAGAGAGCAAGAGCCTTCTAGTCACAAGCCTACTGTGCCATTTTGTTCTTGTTCTTTTGTTCTTCAGAAATTGGCAGCACTTTAGATGGGAGGCCAAGCTACTGTAAGTACTGTATTTACAGAATACTGCAAGGCATAACGTGAGTGATAAATATACTCTGTAAAGAGAATCATTAACACTCAGCTACTAGAAGCTGCAACTATTCAGGATCTTGAGCTTAAGTAGGAGAGAAAACACCAACTTGATAAGGTTTTGTTAAGAACTCTCTTGCACACTCAGCCGAGCACTCTATAATCAATAGTGTGGTTTTAAAGAGGAGGCTCGCTGATGCCATATATTGAATTTGCTTAGCTCTGATTCCATTCAAAGTGCCTTTAGACTTCAAGGAATAAATTACCACTATCTAGCAGTACAGCTGTGATATTTGCATGGCACATCACAATAAAACCCACAGTGGGAATGGTTCAAATGTGACCCTGTCCAGATGTGAGAGAGAGGGCGTGGAGGGAAGAGTGGAACAACTCATTTTCTCCAGTGATGCTTTATCACTCTTCTAACCCTTGGAACAGCAGTGAACAGCAGCAGTATGTGTACAGACTGTTCTCACTGCAGAAGAGCTTTAACTAATTGAAAATAAAACAAAGGAGCACTATAAAATAATATGCCTGCGGTATGGAAAGGGAAGCAGTTACAGATACCCTTCTATAATATTTTAGATTTTACAGCTGTAAAAATAACCACAACAAAACTGCCCTCATGATTTGGAATGGAACAGAAATGTGTGTAAGTCTGTACCTATTACTACTGCAATCAACTATATTTTATATGAAAACCGGCATTTGTTTTTATGCAAAATTCAAAAAAATGCCTCCGGCTCAGTCAGGTACTATGAAACCCAAAAGATGAGCCTTAGACCAGTATTGGATCTCAGACACGGGTGGCTGCTTGCAGCAAAAACTGCAGCAAGGATCAGCAACTTCACCTTCTGACTGGGACATAAAGTGCCACTTCACAAACACAAAAATGTGGGATTTCATAGTATTATTTATATTGCCTAAGCAGATGTAACCTTGTAGCACTGAACAGAAAAGTATAGTCAGATGGCATGGCCACTTTGGGACTCTAATACTTTTTTTAGGATTTCAAATGCTGAAATGAGACAAGGATTCAAAACTTGGAACTGTTCAAGCAGCTCTGCTTAGTATTCTAAACATGCACCACTTAAATAATTCAAATTGGACTGCGCAATGCAGCGCCTTCCAAGCTGGGAAGTCAGCTGAGTGTTGTGCTCACTAGATTAGATAATTTGAGCATGAGAAGGGCATCGTACAGTGCAGTGAAGATTATTTTTTTCTCAGGACCCACTGGTAAGCAGCTACAAATTGAGCTATAACCCTTGCAGGTATGGAGTGCTAACAAGTCTATTTATTCACTTTTTGAAGAAAGCATGTGTTACATTGATGTCAGAAGGCTTAGAGAATTTTCAGTAGTGGCTGAGGCAGCCTTACAGCTGGGTTGGTCCTGACTCAGCAAGGTAATGTATTTTCAGTGACCTTTAAGAACAAGCAAGCTTAAATCCTGTGATTTCAGGAAGACTTGGCAATTCACTTCAAGCCAGGCCTGTGATTATGTATTTTAACAAAGGACTGAACCTTGGCACACAATCAGGTTTTACTGGACTCATGTCCCAGCATGGTCACTGCTCAGCACTCGATGCTCTCTTGATTAAGAAAAGTCACTTTTGTAGACAGAAGTGACCTTGCACAAGGTACTTCAGATCCACACTAGTACACTTTAATTAGAGGAAAATGTGTTTTAGGATAAAGTAATGATTTATTCACTGAAGCTTACTTTTCAATAGGAAAAAGATTTATAAAAAACTGTTTACATTCATCCAGTACCTCAACTGCAGTTCTCATTTGCTGTCACCATCCCAGAATAACTGGCATAAACTAGAACAGCCTTTTTTCCATTCCCACTCTAACCAACAGCAAACTTCTCATTAGCTCCAACCACAGAGACTGAAATTGGCAAGCATATGTAAGTATAACCAGATTTTCTTTAACATTATCAGTGAGGTGCTCTGTTAAATACGTCGAAATCTGTAATGGTTAATGTGAAGTGCGTCTGCACACCTTTTATACAAACACCTTTCCACTGAACTGCCAGAGAAATTTCCTTTCAGCATTTATTGTTACTGCTGCTTCCCACACCTCAGATCTAGCAAAATGCATATGACAAAGGTTCAAAGATTTTTTTTTACAATCTGCCCATGGTAATTGTAGCAGCTAGCACGGGCCTGTAGGAAAAAGTTGTTGTTCTCCTTTCACACCTTTCACTATAAATTGAAGACCTCTTTTGAAGGTTTTTACGCCTTAGAAATGTCTAGAGAGTTTGACATTTGAGAACAGTGATCACAATGGAAGTGAGAAGATCTAGTGTACAGCTCAAAGGCAGAGATGTGTCCTTGTACAGTACCTCCTGAGCAGAAAGAAGTAAGTGCAGTTACCTTGAGCTTTTAACGCCAATTTTGCATATCCTATGGCTTCCCATGGAGACGGAATATCTAGGAACACAGCATCTGCAATGTTTGAGACACCAAACCCATTTTTGCAGACATCCTGGTTAGTCACGGTGACCAGATGCTCCACCCCGTGCTCTCGAAATTCCTCCCTGGCCTTCTCAGCTCTCTGTTGGTGGAACTCCACTGTGTACAGGTGCCCTGTGGGAGCCACTGTTCTGATGAGCGCATGGGAGAGGGATCCACTGCCCGTACCTAGAAGAGGCAAATGGCTCATGAAAGGCCTTTTCACAGTGCTAAACATTAGAACAAAGGTCTTCTCCATTAGTTCTCCTGCTTGGAACACTTACTCAAAATGCAAATGAACAGAAACCATTGGTTAAACTACTGAGAGAAAACAGTCCTTTCTTCACAAGGAGAGAGGGACTAGATGACCCAGGAAAAGTGCTCCAAGAGAACACAAGGCAGTAAATGCAACAAGAAAAATTCAGGGAAATTAACCAAATTTTTCTCCGAGTGCTAGACTCTTCTAGAGTGAAATAATTTTTCTAGGGAGTCATACTTCAAATTATTTTCAAAACCTTCATTAAAACAAAAAGATGTTGGCAAAGCTCCATGCTTGAAAATCCTATTGCCATCCATCCAAACAAATGGCTTTCAGGATATGGAGTCTGTTTGCCCAGGCCTCTTAAGAGACACTGGCCATCCTCAACTCCCACCAACATTATCCCAAACTAAGGCCTCTGGGCTCCCTGCAGTCACACTGGCCAAACAACCTGACTTTACAGGTGACTTACATACATACACATACATACACACACTATCTTAATGAAGTCAAATGAGATCTATCACAAACCTGAAATTGTATCTAAGTACAATTACCCTGTACAACCAGGGACTAATTACTAAGACAGAGATTTTTTCCTTGTTTTGGTTTGCTAATTTAGGAAACTTATTTTAAATGACCAATTGGCATTCTAAGTAGATTAATGACTAATAAGCAATGTTTTCACTGAAGAAAACACCCATATACCAATTCAGATTGCAAATTACTCACTCAACTGGCATTTAACAGAATAACCCCCAAAACTCAAAACTTCACAGCAACCCAAAATTATCTGTGTTTATTGATTTATAATGCTGTACTTGGAACACATTTCTCCTGAAGAAAGAAAGTCTATTTCTAGCTATCTTCAATGACTGTTCAGGCTAAATTTCAGCTTGAAGCAAGTGCTTTCAACTAGCATAAATCTTCAACAACTTATAAAGGATGGAACCTAAAGTACAGCAGGGGTGGAGAAAGCTCAGAAACTAGTAGGAAGGAAGTAAATTAGGGGACATAAGTGCTTAATTAACCATAATAACCATACAGGGAGTCAGAGTCTGCTGATGGATCCAAGGTTCTTGCCCTCCAGTCACTTAAGGGCTGAAACATTGTTGTGGCACCTTATTTAATCCTAATCCGACAGCTCTGAAAGGGGAGCCACTCAGACCGTAAACAGGGCTCAGGGCCCGGGTTTGCCACCGGATCAACCGACCCAGCTGCGGAATCGGCCCTGCTCCTCTGCTTCCCTCTGAGAGGGCTCTGACCCCAGCGGGCAGACCAGCAGCCTCCCCCCATGCATTCATGCCAGCATCAAAGCAAACAAAAGGCAAAACGCACTTTCATGTGCACACATGAAAACCTTATCTAGTCAGGGCCCAGGTAGGCTCTAAGTGTCAACATAAACTTTTCTCGGGAGTTAACGGTAGCACGGTAGCCATGTGGTTGTAAAAACTCAGTGACATATGTGCATAGCAAAGAAACAGCATGTCATTGATTTATCTTTTTTTTTAAATGACAAAAGCAGGGAACTATTGTTCACAGGATGCTAAAATGATTGAAATTCTGCCGTTACATTTCATGCCAGAAGGCAGGATTGCACAACTGAGAACTTCAGTAAACTGACAGAATTTAATTATTTTGCCTCTCAAATGGGTAATGCTGCACCCTTTCTGCCTCTTTCTCTGCTACTCTAAAGGAGTGAACAAAAGGCCTGTCAGCACAGCTGGCTTGTAAGCAGAGAGAGAGGCAGCTTGTGCACATCTCCAGTTTCCTTGTTCATATTCTTTTACATTTTTAATCATGTTCCTTTTAAATCTGCTCTTAAAAACACCACTGAAGATAGTGTTTGTGTCTGCCTCCTAGGAAAACCCAGTAATGTTTTTTGGCTTCTTTTCTGGTACTATTTTTTTATTCACAAACTCTCCAAGCCAAACCCTGAACTGAAACCAGGATGTTGGAAGTCACCACTTGCAGGCACATTACAGACTGAGCTTTTGTTAAACTAGGTTGCCAGGATTTATTTACTGTTGACTGGCTATCACAAACATGAGAATACTACGAATATATCACACTTCTAACATATAAAATTCTACCTCACTAACATAATTCATGAGAGTATTTCTGAAGATGCTGCCTGCCTTCTCCGTGACAACACTCTCAAAACTGCAGGAAACAAAGAACAAGATGGTTATGAATCATCCACTATTGCAAAATCTATCCTTGAAAAGATGTCAGATTCTGAACCCAGTCCTGTAAAACCATGCAGACGCTCAACTCTCGTGTGCCTGATAGTTCAGCTCACTTGATGTCATTCACAAGAATATGAGAGTCTGGCAGTCCAGCATTAGTCCATAGTCACCACAAACCCTACAGTCCCATCAGCACTGTCTATAGAAGGCAAAAGTTCAACCCCATGTTTCTCTGATGTCGTAGAAGGGGAAATTCATGTTCATATTCACCTTCTCCCCTGAAAATTGGCGAGATTCAACATTTGAATCTTTCTGTCATCTCCTCTACTCCTTTTCAACTTCTCTCTATCCTTACTTCAAAATCACTACTGAAAAAAGCAGAATTCAGCAAAATGGGACTCAAAGTGTCCTAGCAACTACTCTGGAGGAAGTTCTAGTTAGGTTCAGATTTACTTGGGAAATGAAAGGCTTCCTTAGTGCAGGACAGAATCAGCCAGGGAAGCAGGGAAATGTAGGGAGCACTACTGAAACATGGACTTGAATGCTACCAAACCTGAAATACTATAGCTGAATTACCTGCATATAAACAAACCAAAAAACCCCACGCTCAAAATCAATATGTTGTCTCAGAGGAGGCAAGTTAAGAACTGGATGGACTTCAAGAGATTTTCATTCTCATATAGGTGCAGTGAAGTAACTGTCTTCCTGATTTGGCCTAAAAAAACAACTTCTAGAACAAATACAGTTTATAATTTTTGTAGCAGGACGCATGCCTTTTTAACAGCTTGCACTATTATAGCCTTATAAATGGTTTGTTCCCTGCCACAGGACAAAGACCATTTAACTAGACTGTATTAATCATGAGTGGACTTCACAGAAGAGATGTAAACCAATAGTAACTCAAACTGCACTGAAGACATTCTTAACACCATAGCTGCTGTTTTAAGAGCTCACTCAGGTGAGCAGTTAGGTCATTGCTAATGCCTTTGGGAAATATGATGTATTCTGTGATTTTAACATCTCAGTCAAAAGCAGACATCTGCATTGCAGGCATTTAATGAGGCACTGCAGGGTTCCCAGTATGCCATACTCAAAGCTCAAACTCAGAGGAGAACTGTGAAAGGCATCAGCATGTAGACTACTAGGGAAGTGTTCACTCTCAGTACAAGGGCATGAATTAAGATCATGTGTTAAAACCACAGGAGTTAAGTGGCTAATGGCCCTGCAGACTGATGTTGTATCCTTCCCTTCTTCTTGGGCTGAGGCACAGTCCATTCTTTTGTGATATATCTAAGCTCAGGAGAGTGTTTCTGCCCTCTCCCAAGACAAGAACACTGCAGTTTCAGAAGGATTTCAATCCTAACAAGTGGACACCTAGATGAAACACTCCAGCTCAGCACCTACTGATACTTCCTTCTGATTTGTAGACAAGAAAATATTGATCAGATGAACTCTGATCGTTCCCCTGACCTGAAACACACCAGTTATTCTCACCCTCTGCTTATTCAAGTGACAGGTTTTCCACAGAGAAGCCTCCAAACTCTTCAGCCATCTTGAGACAATGTCCATGTATGTAAAGATTGTTTCTCACCTTCTCAAAGCAGCAGTGGACATCTGAGCTGTTCAAAATACCACGTGCTATTTCAACACAGTAGAGATACACATCAGAACACTGTCAAGAGAACCATAAGCATTATCCCAGCATCTATCATAGCACTTGACTGGTAATGGAACAGGAGTACATTTTTACACTGCATTCTGTTTATTCTGCTTGTCTTACTGCAAAGGATATTTGTCTAACTTCCTGGAATCCCATCCATACTATAAACATGATTCTGTGTTTTACTACATTTCCTCATCGCAGGCTATCTCTTTGCTCATCTTCCCTAAAAATTTTTCATCATGAGTGCTTCTTTTTAAAAACAGGAACTACAAACTGTGATTTAGGACCTATGGATGTTTACAGTAGTTTATAAGCAAATGCATTTTGGAATAAAGCTGAAGAAGCTCTTAAGTGCATACATAGGTTCATACTGCTTGGAAAGAGGAAAAGTGGAAAGTATGCAGCACAATACTTAATACTGGATCAATATCTAATATTTTAGTAGAATTGATGTTTCTGCTCCAAAATCTGGCTACCTAAGACATTCTAAAATGAGTAAATAAAACAAAGCAATCACAATGTTGCTGTATTTGCCTCCTAGCTATGCCAGATAGACTTAGCAAATAGTAAGACAGGTCATAGGTCAGCCATGAGAACGGAAGGAACCTCAAAACTCATACTGATCTTTAGTCAGAACTAACAACTCCACAGAAAATATCAAAAAACACTGAACAGAGAAAGACTGCTTGCTGTACGTGACAGGTTTATGTATCAGAAGTATCATTAATTTTTAACAGGTATATGGAAGAGATATTATGCCTCTGATGGAAACTAACCCAAAAATCTTATTGTGAAATTAGTCAAGGGTGGCATGGGGAGACACAGCAAGACCAGGCGCAGTGAGAGGGAGGGAGAAGAGGGAGAGAGTTTCAAGATGAGCTGGTGGCTGAAAGAGGAAAGAGCAAATCAAGAAGTTCCCTTTATGAAAGATAATCTCTTTCTCCTGCTTATCTGCTGTGGACACCATACAGAAACAGGCATTTCAGGCAGCAGGCTAGACGTCAGAGAGGGCTGCTGCTTACTGGAGTTGGGAAAGGTAGTAGGGAAGTTTTCAAGGCTGGCACTGCCTACAAAAGGAATGGAAATCTGAAGGCTGAGAATTATTTTTCCTTAGAGATTCAAGAGCCAGAGTTCTTTAGGGAGGGATCTTCTGCAAGTGAACATACTAATACAAAGTTCAAAGCTGCCTGAGTGGTCAAGTGAATTGAGAAGATGAGAAAGTGAGCCCAGAAAGTCTGCAAACAAACACTTCAGGGTATGAACAGCATTCTTCATCAGCTGCAAGTCAGCCAGAAGTCTGAATATATCAGTGATGCCTCATGTGACCACAGTTTTGGTTCAGTTATTTGGTATGTCAAGAGAATAAATACTATATTCTCCAATACTTGCACATCGAAAGGTGCTATACAAGGCTTGGGTTTTTTAATTCTTCTCTCACTCTAACCTGAAGAGCTGCTAAGAAGTAGGTAAGGGAGACATTATAAAAGATAGACTTAAATAGTAAGAGCAAGTTCCAAAATCAGATTAATACTTAGAAATTTTGGTCTGTACTTTACACTAAAAATAGAGCTGCAAACAATTTACATATACTTAGGCCACAAAAATTGTAAAGACATGAGCAGGATTTGTCAATAAGTCTACAACACTTCAGAAGAGTCATAAGCATACAGCTGATTTGCTGGGGCTCCACAATAAACACACAATAAATAATTTACTGCATATCATTAATCATTAAGTCCTCATTAATTTTTTATGAGTGTACTCTTACCAAAATCTATACCCAGGCTGTGAGTTTGAAAATTTCCTAATTGTTTTTAAGAAGCTCCAGTGTAAGGCTGACTAGCAGCTCTCATTACTGCTCCACAGAGAAACCATGAGAACCCAGAATACTGTCTTCAGTCTTCAGAAATCCAGCCTGTGGGGTTAGAAACTCATTTCTGTGTTGCAATGAACAGGATTTACCAATTTTAACTTGGGATTTAGCTGAAGGGAAATGAAAAAATGCAGTTAACATTTCTGCTCATGTGAGTCTGGTTTTGTTGAATCCTGAAGGATCACTGGGATGGTGGTTAGAATACTTCCAAGTAAATTACATTTGCTCTAAAGACAATGTTCCATCAAAGCCAAAATATTTCTGAGATTAATCAGATTAAATGAAGTTTCACAGTACTGTACTGCACTCCTTCAGTAATTTAGAGGGTTAGGACAGACACTTGTTCTGGTCTCACCAGGGAGAAAGGACAGTAAAAAAGCCTAGATCTGTGGGGTGTGTGGGGACTGGAAAGAAAAAAAAAAGTTTCAACACACTTCTGTTAGGAAAAAAAAATTACAGGTTTCATATTGGTCCCGATGTACTATAAAAATACATGTGAAACTCCCAATTTTTTTTGTCAGTTTGAGTTGTTACACTTCAGGCAGCTGTAACCACTAGACTGAAAATAGCCTTGCCTGGGAAGTTGACATGAGGATTCATTTCGGAGAGTGTGGTGACAGAAAATAGAGATTCAGCTTATTCCTTTCTCTAGACAGTGGCTGCACATGAAATGAACACAAATGGGATCAGAGTTACCTGACAAGAATTAAAGTTTCGCTCTACCAGGCCACTCACAGCAGGTACCTTAGCAGCTCTCTCAAGTATCCTCTAATTCTGGAAAGATCAGGCTGTTGAAGACTCTATCTGAGTGGGGAATTCCTCATGAGAAAGGGCCAAAGCTTCCAAGAGATCTTGGCTCCAGCAACAATTCTAAAAGTTTTTAAATCTCAACATACCTTTTTAAAATTAGAAATTAGCAGAAGACAGTAAAAGGATCATAGTCCCACACCTCCGTCATGAAACATCAGGGAGATGCAGAGTTCCCTTATAGCCTCAATAGAAAATGGTTGGATCATTTTAATTATGCATGCACTACTGACAGGCTTGCTCTTTATGTATTTTAAAGATCATTAAAACAGTAAAAACTTTATTAATATGTTTATATAATTTAAGACAAATAATGGCTAATCAATTTAAACGGCATGTAAAATTACACCTTCTGGTTATTCTGCTGATTTTTTCTAATCACAAAATATCATTTACAGTGGTATTGACAGCATTACCACATGGCATGGAGGGTATTTCATCTTATTTTATTGATCCTTTCTTCATACAGTTGTGGAGACTAATCCACAATTCTGCTTGCTTACACTGAGTAAATGCAGGGCACTCTTCCACAGTCTAATTAGTAAGACAAGAGGAAAAGAGCCTGGCCTGTCTCCAGTGCATGCTTTGCCAGTCCATACAGAAACTATGTGTATCAGTTCAATTTCAAGTAATAAAAAAGACAGACCTTCATGCTAATTAATGTTCCAAATACATCTAAAACCAGCACAAGCAGGAAGCAAATTTAAATGTCATTACTAGACCAGATTTCCTGTCTTGTTTCTATTAATCACCATTGGGCTGGTTCCGTCCAGGCCACACAAGGTTATTCTAAGAACTAATGATTTTGGATCACTGAATACTGTCTAATTTAGGATGGCACCAAAGTAGGTTACATCATCACACTGGAGGCTTCAATACCTGTAGAAATTTTAGTTCAAATAACCACTTCTGGTCAGTTGCAAGCAAATTTGCAGTAAGGTTTCCTGCTTCACAGTTCACCAGATGGACTTCATGCATTACTTTTTCTTCCTTTTTTTCATGATCAGTTCATCTTTCAAGCAATAAAAACAAAACTGTAGAAGTAAAACTGTTCACTTTTCCTGGAAAGCTTAAATTGTAATACTTAGCACAGGCAGTAAAATAAGCCAGGGAACAGTTTCCCATTAGCAAAAAGGATTGTTTGTGTCTGTAACTTTTGACTCACAACATTTTTGGGAATCTGGATAGGTTACCTCATCGTGACTTTCCATTTCTTAGCTGTTTAAATAGGCAAGCTTTTAAATGTTTTCACTCTCTAGCTACCTTTGACATTACTGAAAACATTTTATGTGCAGCTCTGTACTTTAACATTTACCTACTCCAAGTGGGGCAGACATGGAGCAATTCCAGTCTCCTCCACTCTGAATAATTTGTCCTATTTACTTTTCCCATTCTGTCTGAACATGGCAGGGAGAGAAAGAGGTGAAGAAATACCCAGTGAACAGTACTGCTTCTTCCCATGACAACTCTAAAAATGCCTGATTGTCCCACAAACCCAATTATAAATTCCTAAGACCCAACCATTTTAGCAGTATCAGAGGTTTCTGCATGTGGCTTTGCTCATTTCAGGTGCTGCTGTAGAGCAAGGGGCTCCATGTGGCATCTGTTTCTTAATGGATGCAAGTGGATGCAGAGATAAATGGCATTTCAGTTGTGTAGGAAAGTGGACATTATGCTCGAAAAGCTGCCAAAAATTGTGCTTGAATGGGAAGAAGAATTGTTAAATGCAAGAAAATGCTGTGCAGCACAACCACATCATGCTGATCCTTTGCCATATCTACACTTGAGAGGGAAGTGTATGAAACTGCTTCATAACAAGACTCAAGGAAGAAGCCAGAAAAAACAAGGACAAAGTACCTCAGTTAATATTTTTCCAAACTAGAGAGGCAATCAAATCAAGCAAGCCTCATATTGCCTGTATGAAGGCATTACTGCAAACTGCTTCTAACTAGGAAAGTATCTATTAGTATAAAATTTCATTCCTTACTTGCAGATCAAGCAAAATCACGGAAGCTGTATTAAATTAAACCAAGTTTAGAAACAAACACAGCCCTGTGAGAAACACATCATCCTTTGTATTATACAGCTACAGTGATTTTGCATGCAGTTGCAGTGCTGCAAGTGGATCACACTTCGGAAGAGAAAGATGAACTAGATGTACTTACAGGGTATCACATTGTATAAATACCACCCATTTGTTTTCCTTATTAGTTCAACCCTATCATCACAGTCTTGTTCACTGGGTTATCTCAACTATGTTCTCTGAAACTGCAAATTCAAAGCCTAGATTTTTATTCAAAACATGTAATTAAAAATGTTTTAGAAGTACATCAGTTCCAGAAAAGGGTAAGAAAAATGTTTATATATTTATTTGAAGAAGATGAATTAACCAAACACAAACGTATCCTGATACAGGAGGCCACCACACTGAGGTAACATTACTTGTTGGAGAAATAGCAGCTGGGTAATATGTGCACATGAAATAGAGCTATTCCATGCGTAGGCTGGGAAAATTATTACTACAATGGAAAAAAACCAAACACAACAAGCCAGACACTTTTTGCAAAATGTAAAGATAAGCCTGTTTTTTCCACAAAGTGTTGGTGTTAGTTCTTAATAAAGGTTTTCAGCACATTGATTATTACCTGATTCGCACACTATGGAGCCCGGCTTCAGTTCTAACATCATGGTGATTATAGAGATGTCAGTGGAATACAGAATCTGCGTCCTGTGTGGAAGATTCATGGTCCACAGTTCTGGAGTTGGATGAAGAATAAACACCCATCCTCCTTTACTGCAGGTCACTTTGGAGCCATACTTCTTGCCTATGAGGTCCGTGGAATGTCTGATGACCCCGTACTTAGTCTGAGTTACAGTGCCATGCTGGACTTTCACAGGAAACATGGATTCGTGGCCCAAGAACACAATAGCTGTGTCACCATCCTTTATTGTATCTCCATACTCAACAAAACTCATTGTGACAGTCCTGCAGTTGGCTGATGCTTGTCACCTAGAAGAGAATATACAAAGAGAGTTTTGCAGGATTACAATGGAGCTGAAGCTACAGACATAAACCCAAGTAATTTTAAATAAACCCAGAGCAGAATAAGAACACACTGTGTAAGTAAGATGTTAGCAAGGGAACTCCATGAAGTTTAGGGACCTCCCCCTTGCTGTACTCTTGATCCAGTTAAAATCAATGGAAAGATCCCGCAGGTTTGCAAATAACCAATATTTTTTTTCCCATCTTATGGTACATTTTAAAGAAAATTTAGGAAATACATTATTATTATTATTTACTCAGCATGTTCCACAATACTACTGAGAAACTTGCCAGGTGTTATAAATTTCAGTGCTCTGTTCAATTCCAGATCACAAGCTCTCAGAGTATGTGTAGTAACTTTTATTTCCATCTGCTGGCTTATCCCTTGGTGATTTACAGCATAAAACAACTGTTACTTGCCTAGATCTCAATCACTAGTCATTAGGACACTAAGAAAAGTTTACTTTGAAAGTTTTCCAGATGAAGGTTTAGAGATAGGATACAAGTAATATCTGCATTAATTTCTGCTTCAATTTTACTAACTACAAGGACAAAAAGAATATTGTGGCCTTTAATTTGCCATTGCAGGCGCAAAGTAATTGTCTGGGAAGTGATTTGTGCTGCAAGTGAATGTAAACAACCATTTGCAAGCTAATGCAAACACTTGTATCACTTTAGCCCATGCTCTTAACAGCTGCTTAGAAAATTGCAATTAAATTTTGAAGCCAACCTAGACATGGGAGGCAGCTTACAATGAAACTTGGCATTGCCTTTCAAATAAGGCAGCTTACTATCTAAGCTGCAGGTTGGTAAGTTTGTGGAAGGAATTGTTCAATAAACTAATGGTGACCCCGAAGTTAGAAATCAAAGCCTGTGACAGATGGCTTTGAAAGTCAGATTTCTAGTCACTCTTCCATGAGATAATTAATAGCAAGTTCCTCTTAGTTTCAGAATAAGTATTTGAGTCCAGCACTTTTGTGTTGACTATATAACAGCTTGGGAGAGACAAAGGATAATGGGTGCAAGTTACTCCTCAGGAGGTCCTGAGTGGACACTAGAAGAAATTTTTTTACTATGAGAACATTCAGACATTGGAATAAACTCCCCACGGAAGTGGTGGATTCTCTAACACTGGACACTTTAAAGACTCAGCTTGACAAGGTGCTGGGCCACCTCATCTAAACCATGTTCCTACCTAGAAAGGTTGGACCAGATGATCCCTGAGGTCCCTTCCAACCTGGCATTTTATGATTCATAATTTTAATTTAAAACTTTAAATTCTCATCTCTTTTTGTCAAACAGAACTCATTGTAGTTCAATTTGCTGTTAAGCAGCTAGATTTATAATTTTTCCAGTAACTGAGATGGATAAACAGATGTGCTTGTGGCCAAAACTTCCAAAGCTTATGACACGGTTATTGCATAAGGTATTCAGATGCCAAAGCAGAATAGTCCTGTCTGGATGTATGGAGAAACAGTAAGAAAGGCATCCCATGAATTCAGAAAAGTATACAGACTGCATTTTGTGAGATTGTACAAATGCTTAATCGTGTTTTATAGCTTGCGTCTTCTGGTTACATTCATGTTCTCAATCCTTCAGAAATGACACTAGTAGTTCTTATTCTAGGTACTATTAATGCAATGTAGTTTTCAGCTCTTACAACAGTAACAACTGAAAAAAAGCTCAGCTGTAATCCATTTCTTTCACAGTATTTAGACTGTAGTCACACCCTTGTGCAAAAGCAGAATTCCAGTGACAGAGAGAGAATTCTTCTCCCTTTCATTACACAAACTGGCTTCCAGTTTCTTTGCCTTCCTTTGAGCCACTACACTTACCACAGTAAATTGTGAGAGTTAATTGTCACAACAGTGCACGCTGACATCCCAAGTGACAAATCTCAGGCTCAGATCTTGCTGGGCGTGTTATATTCATACACCTGGGTTAAATTTGGGGTCTGTGAGGAGTTATAGTAGTTTCTTGGTCTCCCCCTATGGCAAGGAGCACAATGATCTACACTCATTTTAATTCAACAATTTTCTATTCCTTACCAATGCAGGGCTTCATGCATTCTGGATACATTTCTCTCCCTTACTCTCTGGGTAGCTTTCAGGTGTCTTGATACAGCATTAATTTTGCAACTCTGCTGTGGAGTAGGAGTGAAAGGGAAGGCAAGACTTCTGGCAAGGGGCTTTCTATGGGCTTGTCATTACTGCAGCCACCTAAACTCAATGACCCAGGTGAGCCCTTGGACTCTCACAGATTAAGCAGCCTTCTAGTAACTGAAGAAGCTACAGGAAAGCTGGGGAGGGACTTTTTACAAAGGCACGTAGTAATAGGACAAGGGGTAATGGTTTTAAGCTGAAAGAGGGTACATTTAGACTGGGCATTAGTAGTAAAATCTTTAGTGTGAGGGTGGTGAGACAGTGGAACAGGTTGCCTAGGGAAGGTGTGGCTGCCCCATCCCTGGCAATGTTCAAGGCCAGGTTGGATGGGGCTTGGAGCAGCATGGACTAGTAGGAAGTGTCCCTGCCCACGCAGGCGGGTTGGAACACGACGATCTTTAAGGTCCCTTTCCACCTAGACCATTCTCTGATGAAAGCACCAAAACACGTGTTGCCTTCAACCAAAACCCAGGCCCACCCCTCCCTTCCCCACCATGTCCATGCAGACCTGGCCGGCTGCCTCTGTCCCCCGAGACGCCTGGCTCCTTGGCAGGGCAGCAGGAGGCAGGGACTCCCCCCGGGCAGTGCCGGCCCCCGCTCACACCATGGATGGATCCGGCCCGGCTGACCCGGGCCCTGCGGGTGTCTGTGGCTGCAGGAGCTTAATGGCCGCTCC
>NW_009952377.1:1066913-1069785 GCF_000747805.2 Chaetura pelagica
CTGCCTGGGCTGCAGGCGGACCCGGGGCCGCCCAGGCAAGGCGGCTTCTAGAAAGGTCTGCACACCTGCCTGGGGGGGGAAAGGCAGCGCCAGGCTGGCCAGCCTCTTCGTGTGGGCTTCGTAAGGCTGTAGGAGAAACCGGGATGTGGGCTCAGAAGCAGCACAATTGTTACCCAAACCCCAAATAGCATGGAGCTGACTCCTACTTGTGTCTCGTGTTCAGGACTGAAGTGATGTGGAGAGCCCTGCCTGCCCCCGTGGTACGGAGGATGGAGCCAGGAGGCACGGAGGAGCAAAGGGCAGTACTGCCTGTCTTCTGCTTGGAGCAAGCCCAGGCCACCTGGCATGGGAGGGGTATGGGCATAGCAGAAAGCATGTGAATCACTCTGGACATGCAGGTAACATTGCCAGCTCAATCAGATAACGCTCTGTACGGTGCTCCTTTTCCAGTAACCTGAAATGCACAGTGGTGGAGGAAGAGCCATCCCTCCACAGCCAAGAACACAATAATGGAGAGCTGTTTAGATGTCCATTTGTGATTTATTTTTTTTTTTTTGAAGAACGTGATTCCATCAAGTGTAAGGGAATTTTTGCCCATTACCTTTAGTGAGAACGTATTTTTTGTTATGCTGTTGACCTGCCCACAGCATAATTGCAGTAGTCTTTGTTACTTAGTTATGAAACTCTCCTCCGTATAATCTAAACATAATGTATGCAGTTTCAGAGGTTTCTTAAGCTGCAAACTCCTACTCAGCTGTTTTTCTGACTGGCAATCAAGGCTCTACCGTGCCTTTATATTTGCACCCACCTTGGGGTTTTTTTCTGTCATTTTTAGTGTCACTGGTTATATTTGTCATTGTTTATGTTCTTACTTCTGTCCTGCGATGAACTGCTGTTCAGATCACCGTGGGCCTGACTGTAGGTAAGATCAAGACAGTCAGTAACTCCTTTTTTCCACAGACACTAGGCTCACTGGAAATGATCACCAATGTTCAGCAGACTGCCCAAGCAATGTAAAAAATATACAGAGGGTAAAATCTAGGCAAATAGATTTTAAGCTGTAAATATAATGTGAAGAGAAGTTTAATTTGGGAAGTTAAGCAGATGCAGCTATAACCAGTTCCTTTAATCTACTGATACATAAGTGTTATGTTTCATTTTCAAGTGTTGTTTAGTCGTCAATTAAGAATTGAAAACAATTCAGTTGTATGTAGCAAACCACTTTCTCCCACTATTTCCAAATTTGTAATGCTCTACTAGATTTTCAGGAAGATGTTTATCCTCTAATTCTTCAGGTTCATCTTACGTTCACGCAAGTAATTTCAGAAGACACATTCACCAGCTAACACCCATCTCCTCTTGCAGTAGTACACTGCACAACATTTATAATTAAGCCTCTTAGGAAGTTAGCTGCATGGCCCATGATTAACTTCTCTTAATTCTTCACTCTTAAAGCTCAGTGCAGAGACCTCTGGAGTAATCACCCCACCTTTCTTTCCTGAGCTGCAGAACAGCAACATAGTGTAAGTCAGGATGCACTAAGATATCATCTCAGCGTGGAAAGTAAATATTGGTGCCTTTATCACAGTCTCAACAGGCCATACAGGCTTCTGCAAAGAAAGTATTCTCTCAGCAGATGAGCGAGATAAAATGGTTGATCAGAGGTTGTTGACACATGGCACAGCATCTATAATTAAGTCACTAGGGAAGCTGGGCTGGGATGCTGTAACAAAGGTAGGATCCAGTTTACACACAGCTTTCAGAAAATCTTAAAAGGCTGTCTGGTTAAAACCCAGTGAGGTAATACCCACTTTTGACTAACTGTATGTTAGAAACTTGTCAAAGAGTGGTGAGGAAAAGGGGGCGGAGGGTGCACTGATTATTCAACATGTAAATTGGATTGCATTTTGGTTGGTTTGCGCCTGTGACTCTCATTCCATGTCTTCTTTTCAGACAAAAGTTTTGTGAAGAAGTGTTGTCTGTGCCAGAAGTGCTATAATGAATGGCATATTGAGGGCACTACCAGCTTATCATAGTGACTGGTATTCCTTGTTCTGCAAGACTGGGACGGAAAGAGTGTATCCAGTGCATCAAAATGGATCCTGGGATCTTGGTTCTTGATGTGACCTTGACTCCACAAATCTACAGAACAATTACAGTACAGAACAGTTGGTTGCTTCTCTTTTTCTGGCAATAGGTCATGGAATAAGACAGAAGGAGCCTTCAGTACCTAATGTGATATGCACTTTTTTTCTGAAGAAAAACACCACAAAATACAGTGTAATACAAGAAAATGCTCTTAGTTTTATTTCTGGTGTTCTAAATTAAAAAGAAAACCCGAGTGTTCTACATTTTTTTAAAAAACCACAATCAAAACTGAGGTCATCCAGCAATATAACATTTGTTTTGAGGATTTTGGGTATGATTTGACACTGACATTCAATTAATACACGCTTAGCCATGGCATTATATGCAGTTTTACACTATTCTGAAGCATGAGCATTGTGAGAAACCAGGGAATCTCAGGGAAAGGTTTTGTGAGGTTAAAAAGGCAGAGGCGACCCAAGGAGAGGATTTGTTCTTTGATCCGGGAGATAAGAGACCGACCAGACTTACACAGGTGCTGAGCCCCTGGCTTTTCTAGGCGAGGTCTGTATACTCAGCATCTCAGTCTATCAGACCTGGAATAACTCGGGAATCTGGATGGCAGCCAAACACAGTGCATTTTTATTTGAAGTAGTCTATGCTTTTTATATTTATATATATATATGATTTTTTCAAATTCTAAGCTGTTCTGTAAGGCACATACACTTCTTGTCGGGTTAAGACTACTGGCTGTGGTGCTGAAACAGTTGTGGTGGGGAAAGTTCCT
>NW_009952377.1:1069917-1070453 GCF_000747805.2 Chaetura pelagica
AAAGAGAAAATGTGATGGCAAGGTGAAAGCCAGATCAAACCAGCAATTCATGTTATTCATATATTTATTTCCGCAGACAGTGGGATTCTCAGCAATATCTTAGCTTTGGGACAAAGAGACCAGTGGAAGTCACGATTTTCAATTTCTGGTGACTTTTAGATTGACCCCATCCCAGCCTCCCTGCTTCTGTCTTCAGTGGTAAATCAGCAGCTCTCCAATAGAGCTGAACGCAATCAACCTCTTTCCTTTCAAATGGAAGTGTGAAACGGGCCCACAGCTCTGCAGGAGCGGGAGGCCCGGGGAGGGCAGGACTTGCTCCGGGCAGCGGGGGCTGAGAGCCCAACCCGCAGCCGCCCTGCCAGCTTCCCCCACAGCCGACTGGGGGGCCGTGAATCTCCCACGCGACTCGGGGCGCGCCAGCCCCGGTGCCACAAAGCCCCGACTTTTAGGACAGAACCCTCAGCCGAGGTGTGAAGCCTGAACAGCCAACGGGCCGCGTGTCTGTGCCCAGCGGCGCCGCCACCTCCCGGCAGCCC
>NW_009952377.1:1071376-1151585 GCF_000747805.2 Chaetura pelagica
GAGTTTGAGGACGGGGCGAAGGAGGTGGAGAAGTTTTTTTTTCTTTTCTCCTTCTGGCTCTTGCGGAAGGTGATGAAGCAGCAAAGGTGTAAAAGGCACGGGTGGAACTACAGCCAAGGTGACCTTGCCGGGGTGCCTCGCTTTCCCCCAGGCGGTTGGGAGGCCGGCCAAGCCCCCGGTGAAAGGCTTCCCCTCTTTTTCCCCTTAGTGACTGCGGTAGGGGTCAGCCATGCCCTTCTCAAACAGCCACAACCTTCTGAAGATGAAGTACTCTGGCGATGATGAGTTCCCTGACCTGAGCGTTCACAACAATCACATGGCCAAGGTGCTGACCCTGGACCTGTACAAGAAGTTAAGGGATAAACAGACTCCTAGTGGATTTACCCTGGATGATGCCATCCAGACTGGGGTTGACAACCCAGGTAATGGTCGGGGACCGTTAGATCTGCATGACGATCTGTTCTCCCTCCTTCCTGGAAGTGCTTCTTGACAACCACCCGAAGCTCTTGAGCTGCTGAGAGGCAGATCTTGTAAAAGCACTGAGAGACGGCTCTAAATGCACGGCTGTGTTAAAAGAAGCCTTGTTCTATCAAGCCATGTTGCTTGCTGTGGTCTGACATATCAATTCCCAGACATCTCAGTTATGTAACTGCTCTGCTAAATACTTCAAATCTGGAAAAAAAAAAACCAACAACACCAAACCAACCTGAAACCCAAATTATAACGCAACCGGGGGGGAAAAGAAAAAAGTCACCTTACCTGGCTGTTCTGGTTTATTCCTATTCCAAACTGGTTATGTGATGTTTTCTAGCACTTCTATGAAAAAAGGGGGAGCAGATGTGTTTACATTTTAACATTACAGTATTTATTTTTACTCTAGCAATATCAAAATGGCCCAACTAAATAATCAGAGACTGCCTCCTGATGAGGAGTTCCCGGACCTGAGCACCCACAACAACCACATGGCCAAAGTGCTAACCCTGGATTTATACAAGAAACTGAGAGACAGAGTCACGCCCAGTGGCTTCACCCTGGATGATGTCATTCAGACTGGGGTTGATAATCCTGGTAAAATGCGCTGAGAATATTGTGTGAACCAGCTGAAGTAACTGGTGTTTTTGAATATGGTGGCTTAAAACTAATGTTGTGGAGGTGGTGTTTATGAGCAGACTACAGAAATGCAGCTCTGGCTGTAGCAGAATGAACAGAAAGCAAAGCATGCTTGCTTACAGCAAGGCATGATTGCTTAGACTTGAAGTTCTAGCTGGTGGTCTAAATTAGCTAGTGAAATTGGATGTGCTGTGCAAATTTGTCCTAAACCAAGCTTGGCAAATGAGTGTGGTTTAGTGGCAACAGCTACAGGTTTCCATGGCACTGCATTTGACTTAACTGGATGAAGTGTAAAATGTAGGGTCTCTCCAAATGGTTTTATGTAAGAATGCATTTCTAAGTGACTAGACTTACCACTAAAGAACTTGCCTGGTTAGTGCTTTGCTGGAGTACAGCCAAACATCACCCAAACTTAGCTCTTCTGACTTTATTACCACTCCAGGCCATCCCTTCATAATGACAGTAGGATGTGTAGCTGGTGATGAAGAATCCTATGAGGTGTTTAAGGAGCTCTTTGATCCGGTTATTGAAGACAGGCACGGTGGCTACAAACCAACTGATGAGCACAAGACTGACTTGAACCCTGATAACCTGCAGGTACAAACTTTTGATCAATTACTGATGCCTACTGGTCTGAGGGCTGGGTAAAGTTGTTTGCAGTTGCCTGAACAGATGACTGAGGCTCTGCATCCTTCCTTTCACTCAGTGCAGACCCACGGGCTATGTGTCCAATGCAGTCAGACTTAAGAGCTTGCTGCTGTAGGATGTCAGTGGCTGGGTAGAACCAGGCAGCTGGCATGCAGCAGGAGCTTGCCTTGTGTGCTGCTGCTGCAACTTAAGTCATGCCAAACACTTTGAACATTTTTTCCATTAACTGTGGGCTGTAGTAGTCAAGCAAAGCAACACTGTCCTAAGAGTCATGGTATGTCACAAAACTTGATGCTTTCTACTGTTTGATCTTGGATCTAAAATACCACCTAACTACTGTTAAGGCTAGGAGTAAGGATATCTACCTATTTTATGGTTTTCAGATTTGCTGTAAACTTGGAAATTCTAATGTCATGTGATTGGCTAGGCATAGGTAATCTTGAAAATAAGATACTTTGGGTGACAGTAGTGAATCATTCTCTTTTAAGAGTAAAAACCTTCCTTAACAACTTGAGTTTGCTTTGTGTTGATGCCTCTAGGTTGCAGATTTGAAGGGGAAACAGAAGCCCAGAGCGTAAAACTGATGGGCTGGTGGTGCCCCCATCTTTTAGCACTGCTTAGCAGCTGTAGCCTTAGCCTCAAAACAAGGGTTCTGTTACACAGATGCTTGAGCTAATGGTGAATAAAACAGTCCTGAAGTCAGACACTGGCTTACAGGCCAAATAGTCAATATCTCAAGCACAAGATGCTCACTTAAATGCAAGGGAAACTACATGTATTTCGGGTGAGTATCTTGGCAACAGGGGTTGTACTCACTGTTTTTCTCTTCTTGTAGGGAGGTGATGACCTGGATCCCAATTATGTGCTGAGTTCCCGTGTGAGAACTGGTAGAAGCATCCGTGGGTTCTGCCTCCCCCCACACTGTAGCCGAGGAGAGAGACGGGCCATTGAAAAGCTCTCTGTTGAAGGTAAGCTGAGAGCTGGGTGCTTTGGGGAAGCAGCTCTTTGCACAAGAGGTGTTCTTTGCAGTTTGAAAATGGAGGCCATTGGCAAAAGCAGCCTCCCTCAGGACCTAATTTGAACATGGAGCCTTCCCTGAGTAAGGTTCATTACACTACAGCTGCATCAGCAGTGTGGTTTGTAGCTGAGAGCAAGAGCAGGTATCGGAGGGAAGTGGGACTGCGTTAAGTTGACCTTTGCTGATCTTGAAAGCTGCTTTCTGTGTGTGTGTGGGAAGAGGTTGGTTCATCATGGCTCAAACCTGAAATGTAGCAGGTATGTAGCAACTTTTAGGGCTTGAGTCATGATTGCAGTCTTTTGTGGCTGCTTTTAATTTACTTTAATTCATTAATGTTCAGCTTACTTAGAGGTGTAGTCTTGTTCCAAATGTGCAGTTGACTAGAACAAACCCTAGTTTTCAGTGGAACTCATGAGCTGCAGGTTTTTTGTTGCCTCTCAACTCCATGAAATGAGAGGGAAGGATACACTCAAGGTGCAGTTCTGGAGACTGAGTGTCTGCCTCTCAAGGGCAGGGTAACAGTCCTTTACTAGAATAATATTGTTTGTTATATTCATGACGTTGATTCTCTTTGGAAGAAAGTATTCCACTTCTACAGTTAAACAGCAGTAATGATTCCTCACTTCATGGAAGGGAACAAAGGCTGCTTGTATAAGCCTGAAAGGTACAGCCAAATCATCTGATACTGCCTTAAGTTCTGTAATGCTGCAAAGGCACTGCCATTGCAGATGAAAGTAAGGGAGGAACCAAACCAAACAAATCAGACATTGCCATATGTTGTGGCCTCTGAAGATCTGGGAGTATCTAGAATCTCTTGGTCCCATCCTAAAAGTGACTTTGTTTTTCAGCTCTGGGTAGTCTGAGTGGTGATCTCAAGGGGAAGTACTATGCTCTGAGGAACATGACTGATGCAGAGCAGCAACAGCTGATTGATGATCACTTCTTGTTTGACAAGCCAGTTTCTCCTCTTCTTTTGGCATCTGGGATGGCACGAGACTGGCCTGATGCCAGGGGCATCTGGTGAGTATGCCTGGGAGGGAGAAGTTGTACCAAGTCCCTGCAAAAGATCTTGCAGTTTTGGTTGTGACTTGTACTGTTGTGCGAAATGGCAGCTTCTGAACTTGTATTACTGAATCTAATGAGAAACTTGTGTGGTCCCCTCTGGGGAGGTTGCATCTAAACCAGCAGAATTTGGAGAAGTATTACCTTGCACTATGTTGGGCTGGTAGGAACAGGCCAGCTTGGCTAGCCTATAACCAGAGTGTACCCATCCAGCACAGGTTAGTGAAGCACCAGACAATAGTTGAAGCAGCTTCTGAAAGTAGAGCACTGCTAAAGGAGTAGATGTGCCACTACATCCAGCTCTTGTCCCAGGAGCTTAGAGTAACTTGCATCAAACCATAGCCTTGGCTTAGCTCAGAGTTGTTACTGGATACTTAGCTGCTCCCTTATAGTCACTTCTGCAGAAGCTCATTGATAATGGACTAGTATGGCTTTACCTGTGCTGCTGATAAGATTCCCCCCATGGACCCCAGAGACTTGGTGACATGAGTTGACTTACGCAGAGGTTTGGAAGGATTCTGCTTGTCAGATGTAGGTCACCTACGTAAAACTCTGCATCTCTGGAGCATCTGCAGTATAATTAACTTGCTCCCTATAAGCCAAGGACTATGCTTTTATCAACTGGAATACTCCAGTCTTATTACAGTAGCTGCCTCAGTACAACCCAGAGGAAGCAGGCTTTTGTTTCTGTAGGTCACCTTTAAGATTGCATCATCTACCTGCAGATTGTCAGCACTAGATAATGCTGTCATCTGAGAATGACTAATCTACAAGCTCGAAGTGTAAAGTCTGTTTGCATAAATAATTTTCCTCAGGTACTAGTTAGCTTTTTGATCCCAATCAAATTGTGAACTTATTATAAATATTGATGATAGGACTTGCAGCTGCTGCAAGCTAGGACAGGAGGGGCCCATTGATGTTCAGAGGTTTTTATAACGTCTCTGAAGAGCTCTGATCTAAAATTAATAGTAAAAACTCAACTTTGTTCTCTGATAAGGTACAAAGTGAAGTTTAAGAGAATCTGAGAAAATTCTGATAAAAGGCTTTGTTATATGTTGTCAACATAGTGTCATCAACATCACTGTACAGGGCTGCCTTAAAATGTGTGCTGATCAAACCTCTGGAATTTATAAATTTGGGCCACAGGTGAGGTAGGGGGATGATGGGATTTTGGGTTTTTATGCTGTAAGACTGGCTGATGTCATGATATCACTCATTCTGACCTGTTTAGATACAAGCCAATTCGAACTACCTCATGAAAAGAGCAGAGTAGCTCTTTTCTGCAGCAGCTTAATTCTTTTAGGTCCTGTTTTGACAAAAGAAGTAAGATTGGTTTCTTTGAAGAAGTAATGAAGTGAGCCTCTCAAAAGCTACAATGATGAGTAACTATCTTGAAAATGTCAGCTGGGACAGACAAGTTGTTTGCCTTGTTTTCTAGGCACAATAATAACAAGACCTTCCTTGTTTGGATCAATGAGGAGGATCATCTTAGAGTTATTTCCATGCAGAAAGGTGGCAACATGAAGGAAGTATTTACCCGCTTCTGTACTGGGCTAACAGAGGTAAGTCAATATTGCCTGAGCTGTAGGTTCAAATGGTACAAGTTTCTCTGGTTAGAACTGAGAATGCAAACTCTTTAAGCCCTGCTCCTGAGTCAGGACTTGTGGTACCTCATAGCTGGTGTTTCTGGGAAAGCCCTGATGAGGTCCAGAGCTGTGAGGGCTCTGAAACACCTATATTGACAAAGCATTGTAGCTGTGGGATCTAGAATGTGTCCTCTAATGTGGTACCCTTACCCAAGTGTCTAAGCTGTACTTAATGGATTTCTAGGTGGTTCTATAAATGAAGCATTGAGAGACCTTTGATGGGAAGAGAAATTCTTGAATGTAGATGAGCAAAGCTGGACTGAAGTTTCTAGGCTGAATGCTTTTCTTGGCTTCTAGTCTTGGTCTGAACTTGAGCCTTTCCAGCCCCTTTGCCTGTACTACATCAAGCTTCCCAAAAGATAATGACTTCAGATTCTGTAGTGTGGCTTTAACTTAGCCTGCTTCTCTGATAGGAGTGAGATTAAGGCCTTAAAAGCCCCTTGTTGGTGACCCTTTTTTCCAAATGCAGAGGGCTTATGTGACTTGACTTAAATAGCCGTTCAAACTGTTTTGGCTGTTGCTATGTAACAAGCTATAAGTGAGCACTAATGGATGACCTACATCCTTCAGGCAGAGAACAATCTCTAAACATCCATTCTCTCTATTTATAGATAGAAACTCTCTTCAAGTCCAAAAACTACGAGTTCATGTGGAATCCACACTTGGGCTACATCCTGACCTGCCCATCCAACCTTGGAACAGGGCTCCGTGCTGGTGTGCACATCAAGCTGCCGAACCTTGGGAAACATGAGAAGTTTGGAGAAGTCCTGAAGAGGCTTCGGCTGCAGAAGAGAGGCACAGGTGAGAAGTGTTGATAGAGTGATGTCCTACCAGGCTGCCCAGCAGCAAAAGCCTGGCTACAGCCAAAGCCATGTCAGACCATCCAAAAAGGACCTGTGTAAGCACATGGACAGAACGGTGTCTTAAAATCACAGCTTGAGGGGATGGGGATGGCACTCCTCTGCTTGTACCTTGTGTCTGGCTATCTTGGTATGTCCTGTCCAGTATTCTGAGCACCAGATAAGGTAGACCTGATGGCAGCTGTTGCTGTTGTTAAAAAGGGGTGGGAATTCTGATTTTAATTTGTGGCTAGGAAATTGTGGGTACTTCTGACCATGTTAGACTGCTCTTGGATTACAGGAATAAAGCTCTGGCCTAAGTGGTATGCTCAGTGGCTCATGGTGGCAATCACATGCAGCTTTATCTCCCTGCATGTTGAAGGAAGGCAGCAGTAGCTGCTTGTAGAGAATTCTTTGTGTTCCCACCTCTATCTAGTGAGGGAAGAAGGGTAGGCTCACCTGCTCTAGCAGTGGCCAGTGTACTAACTAAAGCTCTTACTTCAGGTGGTGTGGACACAGCTGCTGTTGGAGGAGTGTTTGATGTCTCCAATGCTGATCGCCTTGGCTTCTCTGAGGTGGAGCTGGTGCAGATGGTGGTGGATGGTGTGAAGCTGCTCATTGAAATGGAGAAGCGCCTTGAAAATGGCCAGTCGATTGATGACCTCATGCCAGATCAGAAATAAAGCACTTTGTTCTCATGCTTCCTAAGTTATTGGTTGAATAATAAAATGTTGTTCCAGTTCAACCCCCTGGGGCCAGAGCCCACTTAGTTACACTGTAGAGAAGTCTTCCATCCATCTGTGTTAGAGTTTATTTTTTTGATGGTTGAAATGTTGCTTAAAATGAAATAAACTGTTGTTTTGGCCTGATATGTCTTGGATGTGTTAACTGAATGCCTTTGAGATTTGGGTGACTTGGTTCTCTTTAAGTATGCTAGAGTGGCTGGTTTTAGGTGCTACCAAATCCTGGCTGTGCTGCTGCAAGTCCACTTGCTGAAGTGTGGTTGAAGCAGTGTCAGAAGAGAACCTTTAACTTGATTGTAGTTGCTGTAAACTTGGGAACTAGTGTTAAATATGAGCTGCTGCAAACATTCCCTTCCTACAAGGGAGGAGCCCATCTGCTACTGGCAATTGTAAAACTGTCATTATCCTGACTACAGCAAGCCAGGCTGACTCCTGTAAGGGAGAGGAGGCACATCTGGGTACAAAGGGCTTCTGTTTTCAGACAGGTCCTGGGTCTGCAGGGCAAGGCTCTGAGGTCAGCCTTCAATCTGTAATACTGACACTAAGCTAGTTTGTGGGGAGCATATCACATTTAATCTCTAAGAGTTGTGCAGAGAGTGGGTATAAATAACTAATGGAGGAGGGTGAAGTTCAAACTAAACCCATGTTTCAGTGGTTCCAGCTCAGACAGGGAAGAGATAGGGGCTGTAACCAGCCAGTTAAAAGACAATGCCAGTTAACTGACGCTTTCTTCAGCTGACTTGACCTATGCACCAGTTGTCGCATGAACTTAAAAACATGCAATGTAGTCAATTACAACATGGTAAAATAGCTGGGTTTTATTGTGAGCATAGAGTGTTGTGTCAAGTAGATGTGCTCTCCAGGATGGCTGTAGTCAGCATACACTTTTTTTGCTGTGTGGAAGTGTCACATTATTAATCTGCAAGAACATTTTCCAGAAGTATTGGTAGCTGGGAGCATCAGACCTTCAGTAACAGCAGCTTTTGCTGCTCATGCAACCCGGGAAGCAGCTCTACCCACTGCTACCACCTGGCTTTTATAGCAGAACCTGATGAAAGGTTGCCACGTAGCTTCACAGAATGCAGCTTTATATAGGTTTGCATAGATAAGCTTGCTTTTCTCAAGGCTGTGATATTTCTAAGGCTGTGATTGCAGGCTGTCACTTAGCTGAAGTGATGACTCCAGTTGGGGGAAGCCAATTACACTGTGATGAGGGAAAGGCAGAGTGAAAATCTTAGATGAAGGTTGTTTGGTTTTTTTTTTTAATACAACTTTCTGTGTGATTCAAATTTAACTGGGTGGGGGAGAGGAGATCAGGTGTAAGAGTTTTATTCTGTGCTGGGTTATTTTCTTATATTTCAGCTTATATTTATAATCAGCACAGGGATTTTTTCTGTACGTTCTGTATATTCTTTAGATCCCCCTTGCTGTGCTTTCTGTCATTGTTCACAGACACTTGGCAAAAAGCTGGTGCTGCATCTTGTCATCAGAGTGTGTTCATTTAGCAGTGCCTTTCCTCAACATGGCATCGTTACTGCACTCACAGCAATTATCAAATGGAAGGAGATGCCTGAAAACTTGTATTTTTATGGTGTTTTTTTTAGCTATGTCCTCTCTCTGTGCATCTTGTTCCTCCTGTGTCCTTAGCCCATCAGAGCTGCTCCATCTCTTTGTCTTGTTTTAGCCCCTGGGTTGCTGCAGTCTGAGGCAGGACCTGTAGCTGGCTAAAAAAATTATGCTCAAAGCAGTGAGCCAGTCTTTAATGCTTGCATCCAGCTAGAAAATATTTCTTTTTAATTGGTTTTCTTTCCCACCCACCACCTTTGCTGTGTTCCCTCCTGCTGCTGCAAGGAATAACACGACTGTGCTTTTGTTCCAGCTTGTACAAAGCAACCGAAAATATTCCAGAGAACAAACGTGTCAACAGCTGAAGGCTGGACACAGCGACCGACCCCAGCTGGGGTGATCAGGAGAGAAATTACACCTCCCACCCCCTCGCCTTGAAAGCTCTGCTTTGCTTCTGGGCATTACTCACCATCATGCCCTGGGCACCCACCGTGGGTTTCTCTGGAGCCGTGGCCACACGAAGCAGGTCGTGCAGAGTGGCCACTTGCTCCTGCCCGGGGCACCTGAGGATGTGCTGGGCAAGGGCCAGGAGGAGAAGGAAGGCTGCCAGTCACTCTGTGCTTTATACAGGGGACCTGCAGTCAGCCTTGCTGGCAGAGCCAGCCCTGTCACCTGGCTGTTGGGAAGGACGTGGGAGCTGGTGTAGCCGGGCAGGTGAGCTCAGGATCTGCATCACACCCAGCAGTGATGATGTAATTCCTCACCAAGCCCAGAGTGATGCACTGGCTCCTCAGGTGGCTGAAAAAGTGCTGACTGAGGTGTTGGTGCAGGCTGGGGGAGGAGAGGGGCTGGGAAGCCCTTCGGGGCGTGCAGGCTTGTGTTGCACCTCTGGGCTTTCCTGTGAAGTTTCAACTGAACTTTTCTCACAGGTTGTTGAACAGCAGTTGTCTCTGCCATCCTGCTGCCGGGGAAAACAGCTGAGCTCTGCTACCTCCAGCACCATCTCTGCTGTGTTGTCCTCTCACTGCCTTCACATGCCCTGCTCTCCCAGGATGGCATGTTGTCCTCTGGCTGCTACCTTGCCACTCAAAACCCATAACGTTTTTAAGGAAAATTTCTTTTTGTCATTGTCTTTCTGTCCTGAACGTTTCTGGGGAGCAGCTGCAGAGCCTTGGCCTGCATGTGATGCCCACCCTGGCAGCAGTCACTCAGCCCAGTCCCCTTCCCTCTTGGAGCATGTGGCACTGGTAGCACGTTGCCTGCTGGCACCCCAGGATCCTTATTCAAGAAATGAAGCTGCTTGAGAACCCATTTCTCTCTCGTGTTACACTTACTGGCAGCACACTGCCCACGAGTGCTCCTCATTCCATGTTCATGCTATCTACTGGAAAATTATTCATGGTCTTTCACCCGCTTGTGGCCTAAGCCACAGGAGGATGGTGGTAAGCTCAGCATTATGGCATCCAGCCTAGGCACCCTGCCATCCCGTGGGAAGATCCCAGGCCTGAGTGAAGTGGCCAGGCTCCTCATACAGTCCCTTGTGCCCCAAGCCAAGCGAGGGGACGGGATGGCTGCTTTGTGAGGAGATCCAAGTGCTCCAGGGAGACTCCTGCTTCTTGGAACAAGGTGGCTAAACAGGGTTACTTCCCTTTTATGAAAACAAATGGAGCAAGTGGAAAACCCTGCACAGGGTGTGGGAGGCAGCTGCTCCAGTCCTGCCTCTCACCTGGGATCCTCACTTGGCTCAGCTTGGTTTGGCCCAGCTCAGCCCCATCTGCAACTGGGGCCAGAGCAATGCTTTCCTTTGGCTTTCTGATTTGCTCCTTGCAATTAATCCATCAATAGGCCAAAAGGAAAAAGGAGGGTGCTATTGCCTAATGTCTCAGGCACCCATCTGGGAGGAGGGGTTTTCAGCTCCAGCCTGTCCTCTGAGGAGTGTTGCCCTGCTTTTATGCAACATGGAATAGCTTGAGCAGAAGAGTTGGAGTGATTTATTTATTTATTTATTTTTCCTCCACTCACCCCTCCCCCTATCCTGAAATGTGGTAGCATGGTGGGCAGGGCAGTTTTCTGGGAAGGCAGATGGCATCACAGCCTTTTCATCTCCTGTTTGCTTTCCTTTTTTCCCTGGGGAAGCAGCAGTCCAGCAGGCTCCTTGGGCTGCTCCGTGTTCCTCTGGCTTGTCTGCCTTCCCAGCTAGAAATAGCCCGTGTGACCGTTTACTCCAGCTCTCCACCAGTGGGACAGGGCACTTCTCCACCATCCTGGGGCTTTGTTGCACTTTATTTGTCCCCAGTGAATGGGGAGCCAAGCCCAGGGCTGGAGAAGGACACCCCATAGCCTAAGATGTTGGAGATGAGGGGCTGATAAGAACCAGATCTCTTGTATCCCTTATACCTCTTTCTCTGTCTTTGACATGTTGGGATTTATTTTGTTACACAGAAATGGCACAAGGTCCTGGCCAGCTCCATTTTGAGGCCCAGAGCACTTGATCTGGATTCCCAGCCCCACAGCACCTCTGCCCCTCCAGCTGTGAGCTGCCAGCTGCTGCTCAGGACATCCCTCAGGCTGCAGAGGTGTTTGGACATGAAGATACTGGCTTTCTTACCCCCCTTCCATTTGGAAAGACCACCTTTATTTTGTCCAAATGCTGCATAGAGCCAGGTCGAGCACACCAGGTGAGAAGCTGTAGCTGCTACACCCACAGAATGGTTAAACTGGCAGTGTGGGTGCAGACTGGGATTGACAATTAATGGGGAAAATCTGCAGTACTAGACAGGGTAAAAATAAACAGAGGTGCATCCAAACCCACCAAAGATTTTTCTCTTCCTCCTCCAGCGAGTGAGTAAGACGATGAGAACCCATATGTATTTATGTATATTGTTATATATACCTATATATGTATATTTTCATACATAAGTGTGTATATATGAAGTTAAACTTTCAAAGGGCAAAGTGTCTCATACTTAACACCTGGGAAAATGGGTATATCAGAGAGATATGAATGCTGAGGTTTTTATTTGAATGTCAAAAGCTTCAGCTAAAAACATAGGATGGGCAACCTCGAGCTTTCTATGATACAATTTCACAATAAAACCAGAACTGAAGATTAATTTGACAGACACACGTGCAAGCTCCAGATCTTAAGCTTGTGTTTTGTGCAGGTGGGTGCAAGGCTCAGCCAACAGCTGCAGCCTGATTGATCTTTCCACGTTGATGACCAGAGAGTAAAAATGAGAATAACCTGTGCTGAGGAGACAGCTGGAAGTGTCAGCTGGTATTTTTGCAGTGACTTACTGTGATGGTGTTTGAGGGTAGTACTCGAGCACAACAAAGCTTTCCTGAAATACTTGGGAATGAGCAAGACTGGAAAATGAGTTAATAAACTCAACAGAAGCCCCATGTTTTTTAGCCTGGTGCAGCAGAGCAGTTAGCACATCCATGGAGGATGGTGTTGTTGGGGTGTAAATAGTGGCTGTTTGCAGTTTAAATGCTGCTGCATGTTCAAAGCTCAGTGAAACTGGAGGGAAAACTGATGGCAGGTGCAGCGCTGGCGCCAGCTCTGCCCACAGGAGCTGAGGGAGGTTGTGAACTGACTTTGGTATGGAAGGGATTTCTCCTGCTTCGCTGGCCCAGCTGGCCAGGGACAAGCTGGAGGCAATCACAGCAGTGAGATGCCAACGAGATGGCTTTAGGGCACTGGGTGGTGAAGTCATCTCGGGCAGGAAAGCTGGCGTGGGACAGGCTGCGTCCTTGTGGTCTGCCCGCAGAAACTCGCCCTTCTTCCTCCACAGCTGTGGTGAAATCCCCTGAATCATCACTAACCACTGCTGCGGCTGATGATGTTCCTATGCTGCTGGGCAGAGCACACCTGTGGCCACCAGGAAGCTGGCAGAGCCATCCTGTGCTGGCAGTGCCGAGCTGGAGTGCTGTGCTGGGAGTGAGGGGCTGAAGACACGCAGATGGGTGCAAGAGGAGAGGTCTCCAGAGGGAATGGACACCAGGAGGGCCATGGGACCACACTGCTCCATGAGTGGGCTGTCTTTAGCAAAGGGCATCGGGATACCATCTTATCAGATTGCTGCTGTAACAGCCTCCAAGCTGGGACCTGTCTGGGGAGGGACAGCTCCAGAGATACTCGTGGGAACATGCATGAGAAGAGGATTGTGATGGACAGGAGCACTCCTGCCCCCAGAGCATTAGCTCCTCACCATGGGAGGCTGATGGCTGGCTTTTTTTTCATAAGCCACTGTTTTAAGGCAAAACATAGCTGAGAATCTTGAGGATGCTCTTTCCCCCAGAGCTGGAATAAGTGCCATACTTCCTTCTCTCTGCCTCTGGGATGTCCCCCATGACCCTGTGGCAGGGGAAGGGGACAGGCTGCTGCCAGCACCACTTTCTCTCCTTCATCTGGTGGATGGCACTGGGAACTCTCTGCTCCCACAGAGGGGTGGCTGGTGGGGTCCCAGCAGTGCCCCAAACCTTGCACCTACCCAGAGGGTGGAAAGCACCATAAGGAATCAACCACTCAGATATTTCCCACTGCTGAAAGCCTTGGGAGAGGCTTCAGGATTTTTCACAGCTTTTCTGGATGCTGGAGGAGAGCAGAGGTGGGAATTCAAAGCCAGGCATGCATGGATATGTGTGCTGCCACAGTGGTGCCCCCACCCCGCCACTCCTGGTACCTCCTGAGCACTCTGGGCACCTCCCGATTCTGCCTGTGACTCTCCAGAGGCTGCTCCCCAGCCCACACTGTCTCTCACAGCATCCCAGAAGGTCCATCCTTCTCCTCCACAAAACTGTCATGAAGCCCTATCCCAGCAGCAGGAGGTAAGTGCTGGGGGAGGCTGCACTTCTCCACCCCAGTGATGTCCCAAAGGGCTGTGTCCTGGCCACCAGTGACCACACAGATCACTTCTCACTACAAGGCACCTCCTGACTGCATTAAGATGGAAGAGAGCCATGGGGAGAGGCAGCAGGGGGGGCAGAGGTTCCTGCAGGGCTGTGTGAGATGCACACTAATGCAGCAGCTGCAGTGCTCTCTCCCTTGCCTCTGCAGGTCAGCAGCCCTTGTGCAGCAGGTAAACTGGCTACACTGACCCTGGTTATCTCACCAAAGTGCTCACTTGGGCTTACTCATCCTGTGGGGTGCTGTGAGGTGGGGCAGGGCTCAGAGTTCATCTAGGCAAAAGGCTGAGCTTAACCTCACAGCCAGCAAGGGGGAGGATGTGACCAACCCAGAGCTGTCAGCTACGTGCTTTTTGTTACTCAGTGGTTTGGCCTTTTTGGGGCTGCTTTTGGGTTTGTTTTGGTTTGGTTTTATTTGCAATGAACCCAGTGGTTTAAAAAGAGACTTGTCAGCAGGACAGAGACCTCTCAGCTTAGCATGGGGGTTGCAGGCAACAGCCTGTCTCACCACTGAGCTCTGCCTTGGTTCACGTGCCTAACTTCCTGCCAGCAACCTAAATTTTGGGCAAAACCAGGCACCAGCTCCAGGGAGAAATCATCAGTCTGTCCCCAGCTGCCACCCCCAGTCCCTTCTCCCACCAGTGGCCACAGGCCCTTGGCAGTGCTTTGTGCTGGTGGTCACCCTTGTCCTCGCACAGGTGGGGGTGCTGCCTGCTTTGGGGTGCAGCCTTGGGCATCACTGCCTCATGCCATGTCCCTCTCCTCTCCTGAGGAGACCAGGCTGCCTCCAAGGCCTGAGCACCCCTCCACACATTCCCCTTCTGCTTCCCTCAAAATGCCTTCAAATTGATTCTGGTGGTCCTGGTGCTTGGGCATGACACCCCTGAGCACCTGGCTGGGAAGACCTTGCATGTAGCATAAAACACAGTTTTTAAAGCAGACAAAAGCTGGATTTTGTTTTTCCTCACACGGAACAAAGGATCAGCCCTCGAGCAGTATTTATGAGAAGTGACACCAAGCAGTGGGTCAGCTGGAGCCCAAGAAGATGCATAAAACAGCAGATGGCCAGCATATCTTTTCCAAATACTTTATATAATCAGTGTCAAAGCCAGCAGTGACATGTCTTTGTACTTGGCCCACATGCCATTTAAACCATTACTTTCCTGGGGTACCCATACACTGTCCTCCCTTGACACCAGTTCCCTTTTGCTTGTCATCCATGTGGCCATGTTGAGATTTTTCATACAACTTAGTTCAAGAGTGAAGCCTCCACCAAGAAAAACTGCTTTGACAAGCCACCACCTTGTGTAGGGTTTTTTTTAATGCCCAGCTGACATGCCCTTCAGTTCGGTTTATTCACTTTCAGTTCAAGCCAGCCCTGAGCAGGGATAACCAAAACCACATACTAGATTTTCTAAAGGGACTTGGAATAAATAGTTGGGGAAGATACAGAGAAATATTGAAATACATTTATAGCCTGAGAGCTATTTGAGGCTGAATGGGCATGGGAACAGTTATTAAAAAAACTCATAAAACTAGGAAGGTAAAATAATTTTAAGAGATGAAGAAACATCTTCCAGTGAGTACCAGCAAGGGGGAAACATTTTGTTGTTTGCCAGCACACTTAGTCCCATGACACTTTCAAACACAAACACCCACCATGAAGCCTTTATTAATCCTCCCTTCTGATTTTTGTGTGGGTCATTTAGCATTACTTAATACTGAGCTTTGGGGAAAACCTAGTAAGCCAACCACTAATCTTTGAACTTGGCACATAATTCTCTGTTTGCTGTTTCTCAACATGTTCTTTCTTGTCCTTCCACCCCACTGAGAAGAACCCTGGAGTGCCAGCAGAGGTAATTGTGGAGGGCAGCAGCAAGCCTGGCTTCCAGCCTGTGCTCACACCAGCACCTGGGACACGGTGGCTGTGGCTGAGTGGCTGCAGTTTCTAAATGTGCTGTTGCAGGAGATATTTTGGCACCTGGAAATGAGCCTCTCAGAAAAGGTAACCTGTGAGGAGGGACTATTATCAAGCCAGACTGAGATGGTGAGTTCTTTGGCAAATAAGACAAGAAAATTAAATACATTTATATTTATTTTAAGCAACAGCATTTACACTTTGCAGGAAGCATCCAGCTAAAGCACATTTTAGAAGTGCCTGAAAGCTTGGCAGTATTTTCTTTCCTTTCCAAGGCAGAAAAGCCTGCTGCCACACCCCCAGGGAAGGATGCCATGCTAACCAGAGAAGGAACCGTTCAGGGCTGAGATTTCAGGACATTAACAGTGAAGCCCCAAACTCCGGCTTGGAAAAGAAAACAAGATCACTCCTTCAGCTTATACAAGTCTTAGTATGATGCTGCATTTAGCAAAACATCATGCAGGCTTTTAAGCAGCCCTCAGAGAGTATTGTTAGCTCCATTTCACAGTGGGGAGGAAGCAGCTTTGCTTAGGCTGGGGACAGGGTGGCTGAGGCAGCTCTTGCACACAGTTCTCTGCCTTCCCACTCACCCTCCTCAGCACTGAGGATTAACCTGGTCACTCTTCTTCTTCTCTAGATGGAATACTGAAAATAATATATATCCTGGTTAGAGACATAGAATGTTGTCTTAGCTGAGTGTCTCTCTCACACACAGGTTCACAGCCCTGGACGAGGACTTTGACTGAGTATTTTTGTTCCAACTAGCTGGATTTTATTAATGCCCTTTTTAGTCTGTTCCTTCCTCAAGACTAAAAACAAAACAAAACAAAACAACAAAAGTAATAATAAAGTACAAAGGTCTCAAGAGAGTTCAACCTTTCCTCTCCTTGCTGCCTCTTCTGCAGAAATAGAAAATTCCTGCAGATTTCTCCTGGGAATGGAAAATACTATAAAAAGCACATTATCAGAGGTCAAGAGCCCCATGGTCTACTGGCAGCTGCAGACCCTGGTCACCTCCCACCAGTGTGGGGAGGGCACCAAAGGGGACATTGCCCTTCAATCCAGCTCAGGGCAGACCCAGCTCCAACCAAAGTGCAGCAATAAAACCCTGCAATAGATGTGGTTAACTCCTGGTCTGCAGCCTCCTGCTCCTTGTTTCAGGTGCTGGGCTTTGTCCTCCAAGTTTTGGCCATGCTGGGATGTGGAAGCCCTCATGCTCTGCACCCTGGGGTGCTGGTGGTGGCAGGACAAGGCTTTGCTGCCCCAGGAGGGCTCAGAGGGCTGGAGGGGCAGTAGGGGTAGTTGTCGAGATCAGGGACCACAGCAAGGGTCCACCCAAAGAAGCCCCAACAAGGAAAGGGGGTAAAAGCAGGGAAGACCTAAGAAGAAACCACCAAGTGGGATCGGAAAGCCAGAGCTGGAGTTGTGCTGCCCTGGCAGGCCACGTTCCCTTGTTCTCATGGAAATAGGAGTGATGCCCTCCAGCTTGGCTGTTTTCTCAACTAATTTCTAAATGCAGCTCCCGTTTCTGCTGGCGAGTGTTTCTGCAGCCCCTTGCTGGGCACTGCCCCCAGCAGGACCCCGGGCCGGCCTTGAAGGAGCAGGGCCATCCTGGGAGGCACGGGAGGGAGAGCTGCCCCTGCACCCGGACAGTCCTATCTAATCAGGGCCAGGGCTGGAGCCCCATAAATGGCAGCACCACTGAGCCCCAGCCCGGCAACCAGGAGGCTCTGACAAGCTGCTGGTAACGCCCGTATCTGCTGTAGGTCAAAGTCACATTCACTGGAGGCCAGGGGTGCGGGCTGGCACCTTCCCACTCCCACACGCTGAGCGGGCGAGGAATTGACTACATAAAAAATCTCCCTTGGCCCAAGTGCAGGAAACAGGCGCCTTCTGAGCAGCTGAGTCGAGCAAGACTTCCAAATCAGGGCATCCCATCCTCACGCTGCCTGTGTGCGAGCTCTGAATGGGGAATGCTCTCTGCTCCCCACACTGGGAACGGGTGCCTGGCTGTTCCTATTAAAGGATATTGTTTAATCTCTTGCTGGGCTGACGTTCACCCAGCTGGAAGCTGCAGCCCAGCAGAAATCCTTGGCAAGTCTCTCTAGGAGCTCAGGTCTGTTTGTGGATGCTTGTATTTTTGTGAAGGGTGCAGCCTGCAGGACAAAGCCCAGCACCTGAAGCTCCCTCCACAGCAGGGGTTTGGCTTTTCTGACACGGCCATTGCAGCCAGGGGTGGTGGCAGCAGAGTGCCTGGTGTTTGCAGCCACCCCACCGGGCCCTGCAGGACCTGTAGGTCTGAGTGATGCTTTCTGAGCCCGAGCGTCACCCGTCGGTGACAAGAAGGCAGCCCAGGAGGGGTGGACATGGCACTGGCCCTGTGAGAGCCTCCACCAGAGCGGGTGGGCAGGGCAGGTCTCTACCCACTGGAGACGAGGAGCTGGCAGCAGGGGACTGTGCTGCTTGCAGTGAGCAGGGTCACAGCACATGAGTGCAACCACCACCAGGAACCAAGGCACCCAGCTGGATCTGGGCTGGGCGCAGGGACACTTAATTTGGCAGGCAGTAAATGCTGCCACCATCACCAGCTGTGACCAATGGGGTCACAGCCCTTCACTATCCAGGATTTGGTTACCTCCGAACCGCAAGTGCAGGCTGACTCCACAGCAGCAGACTGCAGACAGGTCTCCACTCATCTTTGGAGTTATTTCCAGACCATCCACCTGCTGGTGACAAACCCGGGGCTACCATGAGTTGTTGCAGTTTTGGGCTGACTTGTTTTAAGCAACAGATGGTCCCTCCTGTCACCTCAGAGTCCACCAAGCTGAACAGGGCCGAGCCTGATTTGATGTTTCCTGCAAAGCATTAGGGTTTCTGCTGACGTTCACTCCACTCAGGTACAGCTTGGCCCAGAGTTTCACAAAAGCTGCAGCTGCCATTGCCCCAGAGCAGTGAACAGGAAAAAGAGCTCACTTGCTTTTTTCCTATGTGCACACCAAGGCATCGAGCTTTGCCCTTAGCTCAGGCACAGCCAGATCTGGTGGCCAGTGTGCCAAGCCACCTCCATCCATCCTGCCTTCTCCCAGCTCCAGAAGGCAAGGAGAAGGAGCAGTCTCATCACAGCAGCAGATTACTTTTTCCACGGAAGCAGATGCCTGTTTTGGCCAACACATATAGTCTTTGTGTCGAGCTCAATCCCACCTATTCTGATTGTCACTGTTGTTATTATTTCCATAGCCATTTTTCCTCCAGACTTCCGATGTGTTCCTGCTCTGGGAACACATTACTTCAGCCCTGCCCACTCCTGGGGCACAGGGGCTTCAAAAGGCGTCTGAGAGACCTGTCCTTCCTGGTTACATGTGCTGCTTCCTTAGATCCTCTGTTGACATAGTCTGTGGTGATCACAGATGGGGAGGAGCTGCCCAAGAGAGCAGGGCTGTGGCCATGGCAGGAATTAATCCCACCAGCAGCCAGCCCAGGAACTGCACGGGCTGGGGCAGGAGGGGAGGTGGTTGATGCTCTTGGCTAGCACTGAACAGAGGCTGCTTCACTCCTCTGCCAAGGGAGAAAGCTTTCTTGAATTCAAGCATAGGACAGTCTAAGCAAAAGCCAATGCTCAAGGATTTTTTTGGGTCACTACTGGCTAAGGGATTCAGAAAACAGCTCGATGCTTCCTTCAGCAGTGCTGGTGAGACAGTCCCAGTTACCCATCCAGGGAGACTCCAGCACACCCCCAGCTCCCTCCCCGGGATGTGCACAGGACACCTCCGGTCCAGCTGGCACAGGTGGCCACGGTTCAGCCATGGCCAGCGCTGCCAACGAGATGAACAGCCCTTTTCAGTGCCACTTCAAACAGACACCAGCTCCTCACAGGGGGGTTCAAAAGACTTTCTGGCTCCCCAGAGGCACGACTGGCTGACCACCTGCCTGGGTCGACTGCAAATATTTAGGACCTCCAAAAAGGACAGCAGCAGCTTGTGTGCAGGACAATAACCGTGGGGTTGATGAGCTGTCCCTCCTCCTAGTTCTTTGCTGAGCTCTGTGGCTGTAACACAAACCTGAATGTCCTCCTGACAGCGTTCTTGGATACCGTGAACCCCTCTCCCCTCCTTCCCTAGGGGAGAAAATTTCAGCAAAGTTCTCACAACACCATGAAAAATTATCGCTTTACTTTGCTGAGAAGAAAATGTGGGGCCTTCTCAAACTACTCTGCTTACAATCACCAACAGAGAGCTTTTTGTTGAGCTACATGTCAGCCTACCCACACCCATCACAGCGGCCAGAAAGAGATCCGACTTGAGAGGGGAAGGCTGACTCCTACTCTTCCTGCCTTGTGACAGACACTTGCACAAGCAGCACCACTCCCCGTGTGTGAGGCCAGGACCTTCCCTTCCTCTTTTGCACAGAGGCCAGAGCCTGGCCCACAGGGAAGGTCCTTCTGAGGAGTGGCCAGCAGAAGGGCATCCAGCCATCCAAAGGAGAAGTTGGTCTAGCAACAAGACAAGAAACCAGGGCTAGGAAGTGTCCTGTCCCCAACCCAGCCTGGATTGAGGCCAGAAAAGAGAAATGAAACCAGCTGAGATAGGAAGAGGCTTTTTGCTCCAATTAGGCAGTGGTTTGTCCTTCACCCTCCAGCCTCTGCCCTGGGGCAGCACCCATCCCTGTCAGCCACAGCTGGGTAAGATGGCAGCAGGCGGGGCTGCTTTTTTGTGGAGAGGGATGTGCTGGTGGGTGATCTTATTTCTTGTGGGTCTTGCCCTGCACCTGCCAGGCTGGATCCTTGCTGTGGGGAGGCAGCAGGGGTGACCGTGCTTTGGTTTTGGGGATTGCCCCAGAGCGATGCAGCATGAGGAGACCCCTGCTATGAGCACTAGACAGGGAGGAGAAAAAACAAGTGACTGTCCTAAAAACTCACCCAACCCTCCAGCCATGCATGGGAGGAGGGTGCTGAGAGAGGGAACTGCTGCTACTCCATTTTCCAATCCATTGATCTAGTCTATCTACTTGAAAGCAGAACAGAAACAGAGATCAGATCACTTTCCTTTCCTGTGCTTGGCTCCACTTCTGCTCAGTCTTCTGCTTCAGGACATGGCCTAGTTAGGGACCCTGTCACCTGCAAAGGCAGATTTTAGTACCTCTTCCTGTATCTCAGCCCAATCCAGGATTTTCCACACGGCAGCTGGTGAGTGGGATTGTTGGCAGGCCTCTTTGTCTTCAGTGGCATCAAGGCTGAGCAGGGCTGTGTTCTAGCTCCTACTGGGTTTAACACCTCGTTTCCTTTGCTGCCTGCCCCAGAAACATGGGGACAGGAGGCTAGGCACCCCTTAGGCTCAACACCAGGTAAGCACAGGCAGTTTGCTGCTCTACAGTCTGAAGAACTGGTCTGGGAGCTGAGATTTGCTGGTCACCCGCATCCTCTGTGCATACACTGATTTCTAAATGAGCACAAGCCCTTCATCAGAGCACAGGAAAGCTGGTGGAGGTCCTCCTAAGCTGCACAAGGAAGCTTTTTGCTGCAGAAGCTGCCTGTGCTTCTCCCTTGCACCAGGAGGTCAGGCTGGAGGGTGCTCTACAGCCAGGTGGGTGTCAGGCTCAGGGAAGAGGCTTCAGCTTCTGCATGTGAGCATGAATGTTGGGCAATCCAGCTTAGGTAGTTACTATCAGGACTGGGAGTGCCTCCTCTTCTGTGCTGCGTTTACGCAACCCTACAGAGCTCGGCTCCTTCAGGGTGTTCCACAGCAGCACGTGAAGAGTCCAGAAAATCCTCCTCTAGCACAGCCAGTTCAATACAGCCAACACTGCACAATGAGGTGGCTGCCAGCATGACCCACATGTTGATGTTTCCAACCAGAATGCTTGTCCATAATTAAAGAAAGAGCAAGTTACAGCAAGGAACGTTGATGGTGCATGCTTAGTGTGCCGTCATCTGCAGAGTTGGCTTCTGCACTAATTTCATGTGAAAAGACTGACAGTGACATCAGTGCAGACATGGAGAAGTGGAAGCACCTGGATTTGCATCCCCTGTCAGGCTGCAGGGTGCCCAGGCTGGGCAGAAGATACAGCTTCAGGTATCCCAGCCCCAGCAAAGGGTTCAGTAAAGATTTGGATATCATACTAAAACATACACGCAAATCTGAGCAGATGTTAGTAGAAAGGTTTGAGCTGTTGAAAACCAGCCCTTAACTCGTAAGACGGATGGACCAGGACTCCCTTCCCCTGATACACTTCCTTACTTTTCTTCCTATATTCTGGGGAAAGGCACTTTCAAACTGAATCAGGGTCTCCTACCTCTCAGGCCACTGGGCTTCCGCAGATTGAAGCTGTGTAGATGGAGATCTCTCAAGACCTCTGGTTGGAGCAGGCCAGTGTAGTTTAGACTTGCTAAGTAAGGGCAAGAAGTTCCCATTTTCTGTCTCCAGGCATACACTCCTTACTCTGATAAGCTGCCAAGGCTGAGCACTGCTGGCAGGAGAAAGAAGAGCCCCAACTGTGTTCCACACAGCATGTGGGAGAAGGGGGGTGGGATCAGACCCTTTCAGAGGTCAAAATTTGGCCTCCAACCTCTGCAATGCCCTACCTGCAGGGCTACTCTATCACCAGTGAATTTAGAAGCACAAACCTCCATTTCTCCACAACCAGCTGGCACAGCAGAAGAGGTGACTCTCAGCATGCTCCATATGTCCCCAGCCAGGACACCTGCATGTGCCACAAGATGAACGGGCAAGTTACAGCAGGGAGTGTGACAGGTACCATCAGCATCACCACAAATTTCAATGCAGTACCATGCTGATCCAGAGCCTTACTTCCAGGTTTTTTGTTTTCCTTTTAGCAGCATGTCTGTCTTTGGTTCAGTCCAAATTTAGGACTTGTTTTCATCCCGCCTTCCCCAAACTTGGCTGCTAAATCAATGAAACTCAGCTTTGCAGTGAAATGCTGAACACTGCTGCTTCCAAGCCATCCAGGAAACTGGAAAAAGGCATCATCTGAGTGACAAACCAAGGCATGGATGAAATATTCTTTATTCTCACATGTTGTCAGAGGACAGAAGGGGAGAGTAAGGTAGAGGTAACAGGAAGTCAGTGAGAGATGCTGGTTAAATAAACAGCATGTCTCCCCATAAACCTTGGCTCTTGTCCCTCTGTTTTATTTTTATCCTTGATCAACACTTTTGCCACTGCTTTTGCTGTTACTGCTTTGCAAAGGTGGTTCCACATTTCCTCACTTCTTCAGCAGAATTAGTGAGATGCCAAATAGTCAGGGGGAAAAAAAAATATCTCTTTTGCATCATGCAACACTCACCCTGGCAGACCAAGCTAATAATGTCAGCAACAGAAAGAAAACTGGAGAACAGTCTGGTTTTTAAGTTTCCAAGTCATCAGGTGCACAGAGTAGAGCCTGGCTCCCTTTTGTGCACAGCAGAATCCATCCCAGTTCCATCAAGATTCACCCCAAGCACAGCTCTGACCTGAAAAGTGACCTTTTAAGGAGAACTGCCTCTTAATGGGCAGATCTGTTCCCTGCTGTGAACTGTCACAGTTTGGGCTGGTTTCCCAGAGAAACAAGCCTTGTGTAGCTGGGCTCCTGTCCCCTTGATCTGTCCTCCTTGTAGCTGCTGAACCTGCCAACCTGCTTCAACCAGGGTGGGTGGGTGGATTGGAGATAAGCATCCCTGCAAGACCCCTGAAGATAGAGCTCAAAGGAGGAACAGGCCTTTCTGTGAAGCCCCTGTGAGCTGCAGATTCACCCCAAGAGCTGTTTGCACCAACAAATAGCGTGAAACGGTACGGGAAACTGAGCCTCAGACACAAACCCATCCAAACCAGGGGCAACTGGAGGTGGTGCTCATCAAGCCCCTCTTCTGCCACTGGTTCAGCTCCCACCGTCCCCGCCTTTACACCTTGCAATACTCCTTTTCATGCCTCTCCTAAACAGAACCAAAAGGGCCAGCAGAGAGAAAAATGGACAGCAACACAGCCAGGGCAAGCTTTCCTTCCTACCTATGGAGAGGTCTTGCAGTGAGAGCTGGCTGCTCCCTGGAGAGCCACAACAGGACAGTCCTGCCCCTGCTCAATAGCAGAGAGAGCCCACACAGGTCCTTGCTGGGGCATTTTTTGGTCATGCACATTGCCCACCACTGTGCAGGCCCTGTATGCATTACAGAATACATCTCATTAAGCATACATTCTGATGAGGTGTTTGATGTCATAACGAGCCATGTGGAGAGCACCCTAGGAACTGAGTTAATCCAGAAGAGATGACTTTCCTTCCTCCTCATGCTAGAGGCTGCTCTGAATTTAACCACTTGCTACAGCCTTGCACTTAGTTGAGCTCTGGTGGCTGCTCCCAGATGGATGACAAGGAACAGAACTTCCCAACAGCAAAATTCTGCTTTTGCTGCTCCCATCCCATGGCCACGAATGCAGCAAAATATGTCATTTGAAAAAAAAAATCCTGAACAAATATGGAAGTTTCACTTCTTGCCTACTTGAAGCACAAGGGACAAGATTTGCTGAAAGATTGAAAGAGACTGCAGGCATGGAAAATGCCAGGCATAAAGCTTTAGAGTTACTTAGTACAGCAAAATATAAATGGCAAGTGATTCCAGATTATTTAAGAAGATGCTGGCTGCAATTTACAGTCTTGATTATACTGATTAGTAAAGGATGAACAGCAAAACAGCTTCAGTAATTAAATTTCTGAACAGGAAAACAAATATTCTTACTTTTTAAAAGGCTGGAAATTGATTTAAATATTCAATATCTCTTTTGCCTTTCTCAGCAGAAAAGCCTGCTGCCCAACATGGCCATTTGCTAGGAAAGGAGATAGAACAAGGCTTGACAAAGAAGTGGAAAAGGATTTTTAAGTCCTACAGGTTTTCCATGGCAAAGCTAAAGACCATCTAACTGCACCTCAGCTCTGAAAGCAATAAAACAGCATGGAGAGCTCAATGTAGCATCAGGGTATTTTTGAACCTGAAAAATCCGCAACTTTCGTCAACATTTTATAGTATTTTTCCCCCTGATGCCTTTAACAATAAGTCAGAGTTATCCGAGCAGATGCTAACGCTGATAGTCGATGTGAAATCGCCACTCTGCATGGAGGAAGTGATCCTTGGAGCTCTTTTCTAAAAATACTCCAGATGAACACCAGGCAGAGCCGTGTTTCTGCATTCGGGAGACACCCTGTGGCCGCTGCAGACATTGCAACGTCCCTCTGCAGCTCGCCTTGCCTTGCAGAGGGATCCATCCATCCATCCATCCATCCATCCATCCATCCATCCATCCATCCATCCATCCATCCATCCATCCATCCATCCATCCATCCATCCATCCATCCATCCATCCATCCATCCATCCATCCATCCATCCATCCATCCATCCATCCATCCATCCATCCATCCATCCATCCATCCATCCCTCCCTCCCTTCTGCCCCACACCACCACCCCTGCTTCTGGTCCTTTGGGCACCACAGGCACAGGACAACACAAACCCACACTTCCTAGTGTCTCTCAGGTCCTTTCAGGCTGGTGTTTTTTCCATCTAGGTGGAAACACATGTGAAAGTACTCCATGGTAAGCTGGGAGAGGAAATAACTCTACATTTGAAAAGACTCTGCTGTTTGCATTTGACTACAGAGCTCACAGAGAGCTGAGGTTCTGGTAAGAGACACTTCCAAACGAGCAGGACTTTACCTCAAGATAAGCAAATGACTGAAAACCGTGTGACTGTAACATCAGTAACATTTAACTTTCCGATTTTGCATCCCCATATGCTTTAACAGAATTATTTTCATGGTGAGATATTTGAGTATCTGATTTTTATTCATCTAATACATTCAGTGTGATCAGCAACTACAAGGAAAAATGAACTGCATGAGTATTTTGGTTTCACACCCTGGATTTCATATGGCTATTATTAAATGATAACAGAAGGGTCTTAATGGGATGACTGAGAACTGCAACATTTCTACGCCTTGAAATTCACTGCTGTGGTTCCCACAGCAACCATAACCATGGCCACTCTGCATGAATTTTACTTCCCAGTCTCAGAACACAGTTCCAAAGTGCTCAACACACATAAGCAGAAAAACAAGCAAAAGCATTTCTTTTTCCTGCAATAAACATCTTGCCTGCTAAGTCACAACAACCACTACAAGGTGTTAATGGCACTTGTAGGTGAGGCTGAACTCACAGCTGGCAGTTAATGTCCTGAATATGGTTCCTGTGCACAGACACAGGATTCATAGTCTTAGTCTTGACACAACTCTGTTTACAGCTATTGGTTGTAATGAAGGTTAAAACATTCTTAGAAAGTTAAGAGTTACGGGTCTTTCAAATTCTTTTGTTTGAAATATGGCATTATTTCAACTTCAGAAGCACTGGATGATGAGACTCTTATGATTTTGCTCATTATATCCAGTCCCTTTGCCTGGAGGCAGCACCTGGTAGCACATTAAGAAGAGACGAACAGGAAGACACAAACCCTTGAGGAACCTTAAGGGTTAGCCTTTTTCTGCTCTTAGTTTGTCAGAAGCACACATAGTTATTACATCCCAGTACTACACCCATGTCATGTTTCTTGGACTTCTCCTCCCTCAGCATTTACTGCTGCTGTTCCACAGGACCCTGATGGGCCTTTAAAAAGTGTGACTTTTAAAAAATTCTTAGTCATTGCACTAGGTTGAGCTTTTATCCAAAACTTAGGCATCTTCCTGTCAGATAACCTTTTGTTCTCTGAAGCGATGCAGTAATGGCCAGTGGTGACATCAATGAAACAACTGCTACCAGAGAGAAAAATTCCACTCAGAGGAGGGATTTTCACAACCACAATTCATCACAATGTCAGACTGGAGGTTTAATTGGCAGCACCAGTGATTTGTAATAATGTGAACCTAACTCTACATGGAAGCTCTGGGCATTTTTTTAATGAAAAATTAGAGAAATTCTATTACAATGACAGCTGGAAATACAGGAAACTACAAATTTGTATGTTTAAAATCAAACATTAATATACTGGGAGACCAGCTTTACCAAACTGCATTTAGTATTTCCTAAACATCTGCAATGTGAATTAGAAAAGAAACTTTTACTTTAGCAGGAACCCCCCAAATAGCAGAAATACCAGCTACTGCCAAGACACTCTAAATATTTAACTCTTCAGGTTACAAAGAAAAGGACAGTCATGGACAGCTCATCACAGACTGCACAACAAGAAGCAGCCAGACACCCTGCCCCTGAACTTAAGGGAAGGACACGAGCTCACAGCAGCCTCTGCCCCTACCCACGAGATACCCAAGCCCTTCAGGCACCAACACCAGCACAACCAAGTAGATACTGCTGTTCCATTCCCGGGCTTAACAGAGAAAATAGTTCTCTGGTTTGGCTGCAGTCCTAATTAAATTGCAATCCACATGATGTATGACACAGCAGCTGTGGGAAAGACTGATTAAAAGCCTCTACACATTATCCCAATAGGCTCATGTATAGCTGAGCTTTTCAATGAATTGGAGATTTCTTTATTTAAATTCCAGATCTGCTACAATCTTTGCATATAACTAGGACTCCTGAACCTCTCAGTTTCTTTAACATAAACATGTGGATACTAATTTAAGATTATCTATTTTAAATAATTTGTCTTGACAAAAATGCTGTAATTAAAAAAAAATTGGGATACAGTATCTCACCACATTTGATCTTGAAATTTCACTGTAGTGCAAGAGAAAAAGGTGAACCTTGCTCAAATCTGTACTGAAAATCTCTGAACCCACAAATATTGAACCAGCTGCCAATATCCAAGCTTTAGCTTGCAAAGAAGTAATAAGCAAAGCACTTAAATCAGCAGGACTGGCTGCTCCTCTCACCTAACTCCCTCTACTTCTCTCAACATTGTCAAAGACCCGAGACCTTCTGAAGAGGTAAAATAGACTGAAATGCTTGAGAGCACCTAAGTACAGGAAAGTGTATCTGAACTTGTTTATTCCTGCGCAGTGTTCAGATTTTTTTTTTCATTTATTTATTCTCTAAAAACTTTCTTAAAGCAGTCAGTGCCCCATAACCCAAACTCTGATGACATTTTTCTCTGTCAGACCCAGCAACCAAGGGACCTCTTCAGAACTGGATGACATGGGTTTTAGGGGTGAAAACCTTTAGTCATAAGCCCATTGCAACCCCCTCCCAGCACACCATTCAGAACACACGTTCCAGGACACCAGTCAGGCCATTACAGAAAACCACTTCTTGGTTGCTAGATCACACATCTCAAAATGCCTCTGCCTGCTGCAACATCCTCACCACACACTGACCCCCTATTATTTTAAAAACTTGATTCCAAAGACCAGAAAACCCAGTTGTAGTTCTGCAGTGTCCTAGCAAGAGCAGTGCGGATAAACCTACATGGATCCCCAAGGAAAACAAGTAAAAAGGTCTGTGTTCAGGAAGGAGTTTGTCTCTGGTTTGGAGAGCTGAAGAAAGCAGTTTTCTTTTCCAGGCAACTCCTAGAGGCTTGAACAGTAAGCATGCAGTACACTAAAGAAACAAGGGCATATTCTTGCAACGTGGTAATTTTACAAGGCATTTGAGAAGAAGGCTGCTAAAAATCTGTTTCTGATTATTATAATTTTTTTTTTCAATGCCTCAGACACAGATTTTACTCTGAAAGAACCTTTTGAGAACACATTAAGAAAAATACTTAAGTACAAACTTTAAATATCTGAAGTGTGGTACTTGTGCACTTTCTAGAAGCAATTACATACTTAACAGGTGAAGTAGGAAGAGAGTATTTCAGAAAACATTTAATATGAAGCCTTTTGGAACTTCCATCAAATACAGATTTACATCATTTATCAGAACACTTTTTTCAGTTCAGACAACAAAGTGCACTGCCAGGTGAAAAAAATACATTTGGAGGAGTGCTTAAAACGTAAGAAGTGAAAGGACAGGTGACCATTCACCTGAGAAAGTACAATGACTGCCCTGAAATGTCTTATTGCTATTACAAAATGGAGTTTTCATGGAAAAAACCATACTGAGCAGCACAGGCATGGGCAGAGCACTGAAAGGACCAGGCAGCACCTGGAGTTCTCAAGCCATGGTGTGATACAGAATATACAGAGAGTAAAATGCAAATTCAGGAATATTTACTATATTTAACAACTATGACTACCCTTTAAACTAGCATAATCAATATCAATGCTTAGGGAAAGAGAGAGGAAGTCTGCTGCCTTCACAGACTACAGATCACAAGAACTAATCTGTAAAATAGCAAGGATTTTGCATTTTCACCTCGGGTCAAATCTGAACTGTGTACTATAACTATTAGCTCACTGCAAAATTAAAATGCAAATTTAGGCTCCAGTTTAAAGCACACGTTAAGTACATGCTTAAGTGCTTCACTGAAATATAACCATAAAACATTAACACAAAAAAACCAAGTAGATAATGTGGGATATTATCTACAGAAGTCCTTGATGAAATGAACCGAGTATCAGTAGGAAGCAACACATGAAGAAATCTCTTCATTCGAGTTTGCAAAATGAAATCTGACTCACCACGGCAGCGGTTAACAAGTGGGGACCATCCCAGAATAGCTTCATGTCCTACAGAAAACTAGTTGGCTATCAGAGAGTTCACCAAGGGTGGGTTTCCACACTGCACGTTTAAAAAGCAACTGTGGACTCCCCCTGCAGCAGAAGCTAGAGAGACAACTGGCACAAAGCCACCACAAGCAAGACAACCAGAGCCAAGGGGAAGCACGCTGGAAGAGAGCTGCAAGGAAAAGTATTTCATTGCTACTGCTACCGGCTGTAGTTTAGTAAGTTGGAAATTACAACAGAGATCAGCAGCAAATTTGATTCCCACTTGTGGGTTTCAAGACTGTGTGCACCCAGTAATCCAAGGACAGTACTGCCACCACACCTGCAGCAACACCTGAGCCCGGTACCGACCGGGACGTGGTGACCTGCATCAAAATACGGTCATTTGAGAGTTCTTTTGTGCTTGGGATCAGCCTGACCTAGTCTAACGTAGAGAACTTGGCCTGAAAGAAGAAATCACTAGTAAGCATCTAGCACATCCTTTTAGATTGCCTCATGCTGTAGAGGAGCAATGGAACACCAGAAAAGTGTTCTCAGCTGCAATCAATGCTCATAAGCCAAAAGGACAAAGATACAATCTTAGTAGTTTAGTAGAAGCAGAAGAATGGAAGCGTTTACCCAAATATTTTTAATGCACAAATCAACTACATTTTTTAAAATGTGATTCAGACTTAAATAATAAATAGGTGGGCAAAATATAATGCAAAACTTACTCAGTAAAAGTGAATTTTTAATAATCTCATGAGATCTACTTATAAAACAGGACTAATAATGTTCACAACCGTAAATCCAAACCCTTCACACACTTTTTTTTTTCCTTAACAGAGCAGTGAACTGTAAACCTGCATTTACTGGTTATCGCTTCAGTTATTTTAAATATTAACTCAAGTGTCTCCTCCTTGGCCATTTCAATTTTTAGCACCAAAATTAGCCCAAAAAGAGGTACTGGTACAGCTCGATGTTGTAAATGAATTGTTTACATATAATACTTTATATATTATACACACATACTGTACATTCACACGTCCACACAAACAGGAGGCATAGTTAAATGAATATATTCTGTGTTTCAATTTGTTGTCAAAGACTTAGGAGCAATGGAAATAAAGCAGAAGGGGTAATATTTTACATAGTAGGCAACTTTAATGCTGTAGTGCACTTATAAAAAAGTCCAACTCTCCCTCCCAGCTCAGCAGCTTTTTTTTTAATATCACTATTCAGAAGGATGCAGAAGTTATTGCCTAAATGTTATTCTATACATTTCCATCGGAATTCTCAAAAACACTTGAAATTGCTAACTAATTTACAACTTAACTATTTTTCTTGTTACAGCTTTAACTCATTGGCAATTTTGGAAGCAATGTTTTTAAAAGCTATGGATGTTCCCGATATCCGCTTAAAGCGAACTCCGTTCAGGGACAGTCTTGGCAGTTTACAGACCTCCATCTCCCACTGGACAAGGTTTTCCGCGTGCCCATCTCCATGGACACAGAAAAGCAAGAAACGCTCTCTTTGTTCATAGTCACAATTATTGGCATCCAGGACCTTTCGGATTTCCCTCATCATGTCATTGGGATCCATGGAGCTGGTGGTTTTCATGCTCCAGGTAAAACGCAGCGACCGAGGCTTGGCTTCCTTGTTCTCATCCTTCTGATCCACAGCTACATTGCGGCTGAAAGACAGGAATTTATTACTTAGCAGGGCCAGCTGCCTTCTCCACCTTTCAGGTTAGTGAAGCAAACTAACACTCCACAGACACTACTGGTATGAGAGCAACATCTAGAGACCCTGGCTGAGAGCAATACCCTGGCTGCTGTACAGACACAGTCAAGGTGAAGCATTAGCTGTTGGGGCTGAAACAAAGGTATGGTACAACGGGTGACACAACTGGAAGTCACTGGCATCAGGAGCACGAGGGAAATGACCTGGTGGAGGCAGAATTACATGCATCACCTACAACTTGATTTTAAGGCAGGTTCTGCTCAAACCCCTCTTCTTGGGCCATGTGGACAGCTGAAACACCAGCTCTGCGCTAGAAGTTCCTGGAACATTCGGAGAATGAATTCTGGAGAATTCAGAGTCACTCTGGACTTGTGACAAAAGGGTGGGAGTGCCAGGTCATAGGGAAGCAGCCACTCAAACACAAATGGGTGAGCCCATGCAGAAACACCTGCAGGTTCCTCTGCACCTGCTCCAGTGCAGCAGGTTGGAGATCTAGCACCAGGAGGGCCCATGACATGCCTAATAGACACAAGCAGGAGGAAGGAGAGCTGTGCCAGGGGACCCTGCCACTGGTCACCCACCTACTGCCAACATGTCCTGCCCAGTTTTACACGGTTTTGGTTTCACTCTGCCCTTCCTCCACTGGTGTTTGAGATGGTCACTAGAGACTCACCACATTGTAGGCTACTGGGGTAACCTTCAACAGGGAGGAATTACCCTGTCTCTAACTTAGGCAGCAATTTGTTTACTACCAACAACTGATAGAGGTAAAGTGACGAAATCTTTCACAGCTATGAGCTACACAAGTAAGTGTCCTTGAGGCTCAAATGAAGGACAGAGCTGGGAGTCACTGTGAGACACCTCATCAACGTTAATAAGAGGGTTCCTGTCACAGTTTTAAGACATAAAGCACAAAATACTGAGGCTGCAACTTTTTTTTTTTTTCCTTTCTTTGTCTTTAAATAATAAAAGCTTTTCCTTTGGTAAGGGTAAATAAGGTTATCCAGGACAAAGAAAAGAAGTGTTCCAGAAATTTCTAGTTTGTGGTTATTCTTCTACTCCAATTAAAATCAGTGGTCAGGCAGCTAAAGAATAAGGAACCAGATTTGGACCTCCAGAGAAAAGATGGCAGATTTGTTTTATGAATATTTGCATGTTGTCAGTTGCATCTTGAAAGTTTATTCATTCTTTGGGCAAGAGATCTAAATATATCCACTGTCATGCTGAAATATTTTCTGAAAATACCTAAGTGACCCCAAACCATGCAGTTTAGGTCTCACTTTCAACTTCAAAGCTCAATTTACAATATTAAATCAAGTTGCTCTTCAAAATAGTTGGCAATGAATTTCTGGTCATACAATGCTTTTCTTCTATCACCATTAAGCAGGCAATTATGAAAAAGTTAAAAAGTGACAGCAAGGTCAAAACTAAATAATTATCTCTCAAAAAAACCCTATTTCATAATTTTACATACTGTTAGAAAGACTTACAGTAACTGTGAGTCATAGGATTATGCTGTCAAATCCAGGTGTGATTTGCCATGTTATAAAATTTAGCAAGCAAATTAAAGAATACTTTGTTTTAACTTAGAGGTTTTAATTTAATACAGTTGCAAGGGGGCAGAGGGGACAAATTTTCATTCAATGCTCATTTTATTTTTGAAAGCTTTTTCTACTTGAAAGCAGCAGAACCAGCACAAGTTTCAGAATTTCTAGATTTTTTTGATATGCAGATTTTGGAAGAATAGTGTAACATTGTTTAACTATCTGTGATTTTGGAAATGAGAAATATCTTATTACTCCTCAGTGGCTCTTCCATATATATGCAGCATCACTAGAGATCACTTACCTACATGCCTGTAAGACAACAAATTATAATGACTAAGATGCAAAAAACACACAAGGGAAAAGGCAACAGGAAACATGAAAGTTTAGAACCGAGTCAGTCAATGCTTTTACAGCTGTTTTGCAGACAAAAATGCTTCTTTGTTTAGTTTCAAAGCCTTACACAAAACAAAAGCTGCTGCCTGAAGCCACTATGCCACATAATCACAGGAAGAAAGGTTCAAACTCACCTAAATAACATTTTAAACAAAAATTTTACCCTCACCTTGAGCCCTCAAATCTCCCGTTCCTCTCATATTCAGTCGGGAGCCTCATTGAAAAGAATGCAGAAGCAAAAGGAAGTGGGAAAGAGAAGACAAATCTTACACTACAATATACAAAATCTGAGCAGCTGCTAAAAGATACTGCAATCATACCAAAGGTGTGTCAAAATACGAAGTAACAAAGATGTAAAGAACTTCATAGGTTAGACCAAATTCAGAATATAACATGGTCAAGCCAAATGGAAGTCTGTAAGCTAGTTTTTAAAAAGACCATAACTAACTTTTACAGTGTACGTTTATATATATTAAATACTGTAAAACTCACTGAGTAAAGTTGGACTTCTAAAAGCAGAAAATGTTAAGCTAAAGTTACAAATCATATTGAAGTTATTGTATTATTAAGTACCTCCTAAAAGAAAAATAATGTAATTAGCCTAAAAATAATTAGGAGTTAAGTTTTGTCTGGTAATACAATATATATTTGAAACAATATTTACGGATAAGCCTGGTTACCTCGTGTCTTGGCATGCACATAAAATCTGAGCTATTAGGTGTTTAAACAATACTTTAAAGCACAAGAAACAAGACGTCTATATAATTCAGCCAAGACTTGGAAGCAAATACAAGATTTCTCAAGTTGTGAGTCCATCCTACTCATCTCCTCACTGACACATCTTCAACATCTGAGTAAACTTAAGCTGTTTTGCATTGCTTAAAGCGACGTTGCAGATCACTGTTGGGTTTTTTAAAATCCAGTATCAAGTAGCAATGAGGAGGAAAACCACTTTACCTTCCAATTGCTGTAGTACCACAGTTCTACATCTCAGTGTTAATTCTGCTTGCAGGGAAGCTAAAAGGTTCTTATCAAGCCTACTCTAAGCTAGTACATGGCTTCACTGAATAATGTCAACTATTAAAGCAGTTTGGTTGACAGGTGTGTAGAGATAGGAATGTAAGACAGCTTTTTTTTATATATGTACAGTATTATGATATTATCAGCTTTTGTGGGGTGTTACCTGGCTTAATTTCCTCATTTCCTTTGTTTTGAGGGTTGCAGAGGGAACAGGTTTGGAAGATGATTCTGTACAGTCCCTACAAGCACTGTGATAGCACAACCTTGCTCTAGCACTTCAAAAAGTGTTTTTAATGGTAGTAATTTTCATCATAGCATCATATTATATAGAATTGTTAAAATTCAACCTTTTTAAAAAAGAGGGGGGGAAATTGTTGTTCTCGGTAACACAGGAGCACAACTGGCTCAGAGCCTGCAGCCCTGCCCATGTCCCAAGTAAATGACTGCAGCTAATACTTAGTAATGTGGGTTTTATGAGTCTGACAACAGTTTAAAAAGTCAATAGCACTGATGATTCATTTTAGTAGGCAGATTAAGATCATGTGCTACTTTGCTATGGATGATATAGGATAAAGTGGAAAAAGATTTATAAGGTCTGCATACACATTCCATGAACTCATCCTTTATGATAACTCTGTAGACCTGAGATGAGGTAGATGGAAAGGGAGTGAACCACCATGTGTACCAAATGAACAAATCCACACTCTTCAGATGATCTTGGAAAGGCTCATTTTACTGGGCAAAGCAGCAACAAATTTGAAGATATTGTTTAACTGAAAAATTGGGAGCATCTTAACTTTGAAGAGCCTACAAAGAGGAAGACAACATCTTAGTTAAGATTTAAGCTTGTCAAAAGTTGTAGAAAATAGGATCACAACTGGTCTTCCCAACAATTAAAAGTCTTACAGTTAATATCACGTTCTCAGACCCTTTTTAGGTTTAAATTAAGCCTAATTGTTCAGTTTCTAAATCACTGCAGTCTGAATCTATGAAAAAACATTTACAAAATACCTACCACTTTGAAATAATACACACATGTTCATGAAAGCCTCTCAGAAAATCCTCACTTTACTCAGTTTTTCCATGCATCAGTGTTTTGTTCATTTTAGCAGCAGGAACTGCATTTGGTGACATGCACCTTCAAATCTGAGCCATCATGCCAAGCTTTGGAGAGCTGTGCCAGTCTTTCTAGACACTCCTCCCTTCATGAAGGACATGGTTATTGTCCAGTTCTGCAGCCCAGCACTGGTGCCTTGAGAACAGTCACTTACTGTACTGCCAGTATTGTTTTTGTGGGGCTGCAAGTCAGATGCAGCCCTGAGGCCTCCTCACTGCAAATATAACCTTCACTTCTGTGGGAACTGCAAATTGCTAGTTTGTGTTATAAATTTTCTGCTTTTGCTTGTATTTTTGCATAAATGAATTTCACGGACCAAGACACTCCTTGGTCTTGGGAATGGAACAAATACATATATAGAAAAGTTCTCATTTGTCATGCAATGCCTGTACACTATCTCCTTCATGGGTTTTGCTATTATTGTCTGTGAAAAGCATTTAAAAAACAGAATGCTTCCATACATCTGTCCTGAGTTATTCTCTTGTTTTCTTTTCTTTACATCTTTGTATATTTTGTGATAAAAATCCAAATAAGCACAAATAAAACAGTCTAAAGAGATACGGAAAACCAGCAAAAAGTGCAAGATGCTAAAATAAGACCAATTTATGGCAATGGAGAAGAGATGCTGCAATACAATTCAGAACAAAGTGATTTCTGCTGTCAGGAAAAAAGTTAGGACTTTCACAATATGAAGATTGGCAAGGACAGGGCATGGTACAAGAGATAGATAACTATCTTATACCTCTGTGCACCAAGTACATTATTGTAAGTCAGTTGTTTAAAAAGGAGTAACTGATTATCTAATTTGGTTCAGCTCCCTAGAATGATGCTGCAGCACTACAATGTGCTGTCGGGTTACAGTAGTTCTTTCTGTATCAAAAATAGTGACTTTAGGTAAAATTCATAGCATACAAAACAAAATTACCAAAGCATTTTTAATTTAAATTTGTACCTATATACAGATCAGGTAAGAGGGACACCCCACACTCCTAAAATGGAATTTCAAAAGCACAGTCTGGTCCTGTGTAGGTGGTGCAAGACTTTGCAAATCTCTTCTTCAAAAGACATTCATAGACACTGCTGCAGCTATTTTCACAATAGGGTAGGATTCCCAGCCCCAAGTCAAAGGAAATAAAAAAATATTTTAAAAATGTACCTTCTCTAAATCTCAAATTTTAACAGTAACTCTCTAATTTAAAACTGTACTTGTATTAGCAATTTAGCCTTTCCTCAGAGCAGAGTAAGAAAGGTATATGCATCCAGTTGTGGAGGTTGCACAAATCATAATCCTTTGTTACTTACATGGAATGTGATTACGGGGAGCTGAAAGCTCCCTCTTACAAAGTGGCATGCACCCCACAGCTCATGATGCATATTGAATTAAAGCTGTTGCTGCTGCTCAGGTCCATCTGTATACAGGGCTGGATGGTTTCTTTCTTTAAGCAACAGTTGGTGCATGTTCCTTTTCTCAGCTGTGACAATGCCAGCCAACCCAACCAAACGCTGGTTCTAAACACAGTCATGTTTGGAAGAGCCCTGGTTATTACTACAGTGGTGTGGAATCTACTCATTTAACCAGGGGAGTACCCTTTGACTCAAACTGTACATAATAAACTCAAATTGAAACAGCAATTTATATATCTCTGATCTCCCTAATCTAAGTATTTCCTTGAAATGGTTTGACAAACTCCAAATTAGGCAAAAGCACAGTTTTGAGTTTTGAAAGTTAAAATAGATGTTTCCTGCCCCTGTCTCTCTATTTTTGCTAAGTAGTTTCCAATTCAAAGTATGACCCTTTAAGAAGCTCCATGACATGATTTAACCAGAGTATGACAAAATTCTACTGGAAAATTTACCCATGGAGCAAAACTGTATAACCTACTTTCATGAGTCAGAACAGAATAAGAAGGTTCACAGCAGCTTGATTCATTCCAAAATTGTAAAACTAAATTCAATCCTTTGGCCTTGAAAAGCAAATCAGACTTTTGAGCTTTTCTCTTTTGTTAATAAATTTGCATAGATGTTAGTTTTTTTGATTGTAAGTAAAGCACTCTATTTCCACTTCAGCTGCAATTTACTTCAGCAAATGCATCCCATTTTAAAATAAATATGCAGCCATTGCATCTTCATTCAGTCTTCCATATAAATCTGTTAAGATTCACAACAGTGTTCAGATTGCTTTCCACTGTATCAACTGCAGACAACACTTCAAACTGATTTTTAGAACATATCAGAAAACAAAGAGAGAACATAAATTTAGCATCACTTACCTTTATTTGCTTGTAACCTTATGTTTTGTTTAAACTTTCATTATTGTTATCAAACACCTCATTCTTCAAACACAAGCATGCTAAGTGTATTAGTACAGAGAACAGAATTACTTTGGTACTACCAACTCTATCAAAGAGAGAAGAATTCACAAGGCATGCTTAGCATCTTTGTTATTCAGGTGCCACAGATTCTTAAGGATCATCATGAGTTAATGGATTTATTCTATGCTTTCCTCTCAAGAAAGAAAGTATTTAGTTCTCAGCAGAAAGTTTAGTTTTCAGAAAACCAAGGCTAGAAAGCCAATCTGTTGTTAATTGCAGGAGCCAATTTTTTTTAAATATAAATAAATCCTACCTTTTGATAAACCTGAATGACATGTTTCTAAAAGAAATTAAGCCAAAATAATAATTAACAAAAAGTTTTGTACAAAATAAATCAAAAAAGCCATTTAGAGTGAAACATGCAAAAAGACTCATTTAAAATGCACAAAGAAATTACACTTCAATACATTCTGACATTAGGCAGATCATTTAGGGTCTGGAGAGTCAAACTCTTAGCATTCCTACTTCCAAACTTATTTTTTCTGGGAACTAAGCCACCAGTAGTTATTATGAATTAAAATACATACTGGTGTCAATACACTTTAAAGCTCATAATCTGCAAGGTCACATTAAAATATGTTTGCATTTTATTCATGTATTTCAAATAGAAAGAAAAAAATAAATCAGTAACTCTACTATAATTAGATCTTGAGTATCTTCAGAATTAGGTTTCTTCCTCCCTTTATAGTATTAGATCAGCCATGTTGTGACAAAAACTGCCTTAAATATTTAGTTAATTTAGTGGCAGAAGCTGTAACAATTGCCTACACCAGAACGTAAGTTAATAATCAAAAGGATTCTGATCCCCCATAGAGAATGTTAGAATGAATTAATAGGTTTGAAGGGGTTTTAAAAAAATATTTTATTTAAAGAGAAGAGACAGAACTGTGTCCTTTGATGGGACCATCCACATCCTTACTAGGTTTGTACAGCACCTAATATAACAGAGCCACAACCATAAGAGGCAATCCAAGTGCAAACTTAACAATCTGCAACAGTGCTATTGTGTGACAGCTGCACATGATTTAATCAAGTCCAGATGGAATTTAAACTATTGGCTAAAGTAGTAGGGAAAAAACTTCAAGACAACCACGCTGCACTGCAAAAGTTAAAACTTGGAGGTAATGACAGAAGTCTGAACACTGCCTGAATGACTGAGTGACACACAATATTAAACACTATATTCCAGCAGCATAAGTGAAAAGTTTGCATGTTCACAGTTTGAATGTCCACATTTGGAACATCAGATGGAAAATTAAGTAAGGGTATTACAAACAAAAGTACAGAAAGAAAGATGTGCCAAAAGGATGACTTTGATTAAGACTTCACATGACAAAAAGCAGATGACTTAATTGTTATAAAAAAGTCAAATTAATCTTGTATCTCTCAACAGGAAAAAAAAAAGAAAAAAAACAACCACAAAAGCAGGGAAGTGTTAGTTGGCAGAGAGCTGAGCAGTGTAAAATATTTACCAAAGGTTAGGCTGTCAAGTTTTTGTTTTTCACAGAAACAACTACATTTTTAAACAAATTTACTCTCTAAATTGAAATCAGCCAGTTTAAAAAAAAAAAAAAAAAAGGAGTTTGGCTTAGCATTATTTGTAGGAATAGAAGCCTATGAAGAGGATGGTGAGAGGGGGGCATGTATAGTCACAGAACAGACAGGAAGGAAATAGCTTGGTGCTGATGTGATACAAGCCTAAAACAAAAGCAGGCAGGCCAAGACCAGAATGATATATTCCACAAAATTTCACATGATGAGGGGGGTACACAAAAGCATGGAGATTATCTTAAGGCAAAGATAAACAAAGCCACACTTCTGCAAACACAAGCTGTGGATATCGGAGTGGTCTGAGGTATGTGGTATGTGGACCAACAGGTTTTAAATAAGGAAAGAAAATAGGGAGGGTTCAATTTTAGGGTTTGTAGGAACTAATTTAAAATTATACTTGAATTTGAAACAAGAAGTCCAATCAGAATAAAAACTGATTGTGCAGTAACAATACCTGCTTAAGCTAGGCTTTGGCTAGACAACACACCTTCACACCAAAACCAGAACCTGCACATGAACTAAAGGTGAAAACAGGAGTAAGTTTTTCAAGGTTTGACCTGACCATTGCCTAGGCTGAAACCATAGTACTGCCATTATTTGAATATGACCTGTGTAGCTCTACTGCCAAAAGATGCTTTTGTTTCCTGCCCCTACCCTTTTCACCTGTGATACTTCTATTTGTGTGTTACCAGCAAGATTATTCTGGAAATATTAATAGCCTAATGACTGAGAAATGCAACCTGAGCTTCTGTTGTGACATTAACAATCAAGATTGGGACCCTAGTTTATCATAACATACAAAAGGTTAGGGTTGAAAGGGACCTTATAGATCATATTCCATCTACTAAAGATTATGCCATCTACTAATAAGACCATGTAGTCTGAGTAAGCAACTTTTGAACTGAGCCAAAATGTTTCAGCTCTGCAGCATCTGTACCTCAGATGAACAGCACAGAAGAAACAGCACAGACCAAGCTGTCTTGCTTTTCATCCCTTCTAATTCAACTGCTAAAAACAAATGGCTTCTGTAACTACAAAGTGCTATGAAAAAATCATAAACCAGTGCATTTCAAGTTGCAGAAATTGTTAAGCCATTAACCAGAGAATGTAGATAAAACAACCTAAGCAATGACCTACCAGGTATGCCTACTCCTTGAGAAGAAGGAAATACCGCATTATGATTTTAGGAGACTTACCTTCTTGTTAGTTTTGAAGTTAGTTTACTAAATAGATTAGTTGAACCCCTGGTTCGGGTCTGTGAGAGTGGTGTTGCTTCATGGGACAGACTGGGAGAGGCTGGTGGCCCGTTGTAGGTAGCAGTACGTCGCTCTCTGAGCTGGCCATGGAACGTGCTCCGACTGGCCGTTCCTCTGGGGAAACGGATACGATCAGGGGTGGTCGCACTGCTAATGCTGTGAGTTGAAGCAACTGGAGTTCTTTGATCGGGAATAGTGCTAGAGCAGAAAACAAAAAACAATGCTAGAACTTCTTTACAGAAGCACTATGGCTCTGCAGGAAACACAAAACACTACATTCTACAGTAAAGCATAAGCAGACACTTTTTATATAGGCAAGGGTTGGAAATATCAACGTTATTGTAGCACTGTATGGAATCAAAACTTGTAAGGAGTTAGGATTAAAAGGCTGCCGAAACAGAAACCTACATAGGCAGAAAAATGCAAAGAGTATCCTGGAGAAGACAAGATAAACTAGGCATACAATGTTTCACTAAGAAGACTGATAGAAGAATAGATGAGTAAAGTTTTGTCCCAGGAAAGAGAAGCAATACGTAACTTTAGTGTCTCTCCCTCCACATTCTATAAATACATCTTTGAAAATCTTGCTAATTTGAAAAGTATCCTACACAAAATTCTCTACAAGCAAACCACTCCAAGTAATGAAGTCCTTCAGAATAACACAGCTAAAAGTCTCCCACAAACTTTGAGAATATGGAATGTCCAATACTCCTAACACTAGGAAAAAAAATTAAGGTTTGTTACTGCAGGATTATGTCACAGACAGCCTGATACACCACAAGACAAATATAAACAAGACTAAAAAAATGAGAAAACACACATCTTGTGGGCAATATATACTAGAACAATCTAGGACTAAAATTCCACAGCACAAAGTTAAGAAGCAGTGGGTATAAGTTAGTTTCACAATGATTTCAGGTTCTTACATAGGCCTGAAGTTATCTGCGCCATTGTCTATTGGAGGCAACATCATCTTCGTGTGCACAGAGGCTGACATGGACATCGACTTCTGATGTCGCAGCCGAACACTGGAGAAGGATGTAGTGCAAACTGAAGCAGGGCTAGCTGCGTAAGCGAACATTTCTGTCAGGCTGTGAGGGGGTTTGGGTTCAGGCAGAGGCAGAAAGAAGAGCATGATGGACCAACAACAAACTACTGCATAGAAAAAAAGCAAACTTTTCCTTCTATTAACTGATTTATCAAAGAACACGAACTCTAACAGCCCTCTTCTATGTAAACAGCAGTAACTACCCTATACTCCCCTTAAAAAGCATCCTTACTATAGCACTTGGCATCTATGAAATGATCATTCTCTTACCATCAGTATTATTTTGTGGTGATACCCTCCTTGATGTACAGAACCTGAGTAATTCAGTGTTCTGTGCCAAAGCACTAGCATAAAGCACTGATATATCTGGCATTGCTCTTAACATTTAAAAATGCATTAAAAAACACCACTGCACTTTCAAAAAGACTGATGATAGCTCCATCACTGCAGCAAAACACTTTGTTTTCAAAACACATCCATGTTAAAACAAATCAGTGTAAGTTGGGTGAGCTGTCAAATCTTGATCTACATCTGGTAGCTGAGAGACATCACAGGCACAATCAGAAACAACAACATAATCATCTTTAACAAGCCCAGAGGGGCCCAAACAAAAAGGCTATAATTACTCAAGCTGCACATGTAGGAAGCAATGAATTGGTGTTCACTGAAGGAAGAGGTATGACCATTTGAGAACATCACACATTGCTTGGTCATGAACCTTAAATTCTCCAAATTACCACTCAGGCTTTGAAGGAAGGTCTACAGTGCTGTCTTAGCAGAATGGCAGTATGCTGCCAGCTGTACACTATGTTAAAATAGGACCATTAAATCTTTTCTCTTTCTTTGGGCCAAAATATTCTTTGCAGCCTTCACATTATCTAGTACTGATAAGGATGGGAAAAAACTAAGGCTACTAGATGTATTGGGCCTTTCAGGCTACCACATCATATATAATTCATCTGAAGTTTGCTTTAAAAGTAAGAATATTGTAACTGACAGTTTCATGACACTGCATGTTCACTTCCAAGTCACTTCATGCTTACACACACTGAAATTCAAGTCCTATTATCTCATTCTGGTATGTCAGACATTGGAGAGGAGAATGCTAGTCTGGTTACAAGCATCAGCTGACCCACTTCTCAGGCTTAGATCTCAAAGCACTAGTAGAAAACATCTCAGTTCAGTCATCATGCTGGCTACAATGGTTAGCAAAATCTACATCTTTTTGTTTGGGTTTTAACTCTTCAGAATCTAGAGAACTTCATCTGAGTCATGCATGCATCTCTTCACACTGCTGAATCCAGCAGGGTGCCAACTACAACCACTACCTCAACGAAGCCTGCAACACAGCCCAGCTTTTACATTACCCCAAGGGTATCAAGACATTTTAAGGAAATTAATATTAATCACAAAAGCAACACCCTGAACTCAGGTAGTCACCAACTAAATGATGACTAGCCTCTCGACTACTTCTAGCTCTTTTCCTCTCAATTTGTTGCATAATACAAAGGACAAAATCTAGTTTTACAACATATTATACTGAAGTTTTATTTAGTTCTCTGCCTCCAAAGATGCGATAGCTAAAGGTGTCATTAAGGTACTAGAGCACATATTAAAACATTTACATTTCTCCCTCTGAAGCTCTACTAGAAATCAGCTTCCTTGGATTACTAGCCTGGGAACCCAGAAACAGTGAGCTGACATTCACCAATTAGTGCCAAGGCTTATTAAAAATCTGAGGCTGTTGTAAATAATTTCTGTTACAAAATGATGGAAAGCAATTGCCTATCATTAGGAAGAGTGTTTCATGAGTCCCCAAGTGCGTTAATTAATGCTCAGGCTTTGGAGGACAGCCAACAGAGTCATCTCCAGCAGAATGTCTGTGTCAGCCACACAGTGTGTTAAAGTAGGGATGTGAGACTTGAAAAACCTTTGCTTCTACCGCTCTGGCATGGGGTCTTCAAGACTACTTTCTTCAACATCAATGCTGACTACTGATGCTGCAAAATTTCCACACCTTCAGAAATCAATGTGCAAAATAAAACCAAAACAGGCAATGGTTCAACACTTTCTCTACAGAAAGAAGAGACTTAAAATCTGCACATATTGCCTATTAAAGCAAGTCGTCCAAGTTTTCACTGGGTAACAGTTGGTATCTAATTGGCTACAGAAAATCAAAAAATCCAATTTCTAACAAATAATTTATAGTAATTACTCCTGCCTTTAATATTTGCCACCAATGCACACTATAAAAGCACAGAAAGCATTTTTAACAAAACCTTGGATTTATAGAAAGGTCAGGTTCTACTTCAGATCTTGTTTCACAAAAGAAAAACCATTACAAGTTTCTAAATTTACCTTCTGCCAAGTTGAAAGTACAGTAATATTAGAGATACTAGAGCAACACCTGAAGGCAGGCAGAATTCCTTCTGAAGAGCCAGTCCCATCAATAGCCATATTTATTTAACCTGCATTAAAGGTCTCTGCATTTCATGTGACTAGTCAAGCCTTTGCTCACTTACAGCAAAATATATTCAGACAAATTCTGAATTCTGTGCCAAATCTTTCCTTGTTTTAACCCTCTAAAAAGAGTAACAAAATTAGTAATAAAAAATACACAATAAAAGCTTTAAGTATTATTTTTGTCCCCTACAGTGAAAATAGAAATGCTCACATATTTCAAATGACTTAAATAGGACTAAAGTTTGCAGGATAAGCAAATGATGCTTGGATACTGTATTGACAATAGAAGGTAAATTACGTAAGGAAAAATAAATTATGGATATAAAATTGAATTAATGTAGTTGCCAAGTATTACTCAGCATTAACTTTGAGCTTAATGCTCATACATGACAAACCACAAAGACAGCAGTTTGCTGAGAAAATCAAAAGCTGGGAAATAACTTCAGAAGACAGCTTCTTAGGAGTATGAAGTTACTCTGCAATTAAAGGAACATCAAGCATTCCTAATAAATAATATCTAATAAAATGTAATGAAGAAGTTGTAGTCCAAGATATCGAAAAGATACTACTATAAAGATGGACAAAAATGTTATTATACCAAGAAATCAGATAATCAATTCTGATCAAAGGTACTTTGGACAGTAAGATTCATTTTTCAGACAGTTGGAAAGAAAAAAGCTATAAACATATAAAATCAAAGAAAGGATGGTAAGCTTTAATCTAAACAAACTTGGTAATGTTAACAAGGACTAACCAATGAAGGCTGAGACAGACACACCTAAGAGACAGTACCAAATAGCTGTACTTCACACACAGTTGACTGCAGGCCCAGCTAGCCAGTTAGATTTTGACACTCTTGAAACTTATACTTGTATTTTTCCTTAATCACTTTCAGTTTGCAGAAAGCTAGGAGGAAGAGACATGGTTAAAATTATGTTCTTTATATCCCTATGCTCCAGGGGTCAAACAAGGGACAGACAGACTTTCCATTCAACACCACAACTTTGCCACTTTTCCTCATAAATGGCTGAAAGGAAGAGAAAAAATTATGAGAAAAAAAGGCAGATCTTTCACTAACTTCAACATGAGGTAGAAGAAAAGTATTTTCTTCTGATCCTTTACAATATATAATAAAATAAGGAAGGGGTGGAGAAAATTGGGAAAAGTAGGAGTAAGGAACACAATCCTCCAAGCTCCAAGCATCTTTTATAAGTACTAGCTGTCTGGGCACTCTTCTGGCAGTGGTCCACTACTTTATTTTTACCAGCTTTTAAGACCAGTAAAGTTCTGTGAGGAACAGTTGGCTGCAACTTTAAACATCTCAGGCAGTTAGGAAAAGTGGTGGTTATTCTTCACAGGTGTTACTCTATATACCTAATGTCTACGTTCACTGTTATATTTATTTTCTACAGCTCTCCTCAGTCTCTGGTACACAGGGAATGGTGGTACTAGATGTGGCTATGGTGCTAACACAGGAATTGGTTGTAACTCCAATTCCACAGCATGCTCCAGTCAGGCTTTCAATCAGTACAGTAAGAGGAAACCTGTTATTTCTATGACTGTTCTCTCTCAGAATACAGAGGTATCAGTGCTTCCCTTCTCAAGACGGAGTTCTCTAAATACGGGGAAGCAATTAGACTCCAGGGATATCACTAAGGAACATTGTTAGTCCAAGACAATGGCCTATCACTGTTTCATCTCTGCTCAGAAAAAAACTGACTTTCTCCCCAAAACTTTATAGAAAAAACAGTATTCCAAACAATCCCAACAAAGTACAGTTTAAAGTGAAATGTAAAAAGAGAATCGCCCAAGAGACAGACTCTGTAGTTTGACATTAAACAAGCCTCTTCTACAAACATATGTTTGATCACAGGAATTAACAATTGATTTGAGAAGATGACTGTATAAATATGACATGTATTTAACCAGAAACTATGATCTTTCTTTTAATTTTAAGTATAAACACTGTATGAATTAAGCATAGGAAAAAACTCAACATACTTACAGATACTCCATAACCAAAGATCTGTACTCACCTTTCATTAAGAATTACACTAGAATATAACTGATTTTTAAATTAGGCATTACAGTTTTTTTGAAATGTGAAGACAAGGGACATACACCATAGGAAGACTTCATATACCTGTTCTCCTTGCCATTTTGTATCACTGAATGCCTATCAGCAGTGGTTCTTTCACTACAAACGTATGTGTTGCGCCGTGTCATTGCTCCGGGGGCAGTATTATTCTACAATTAAAAAACATAGGCTTGTTATTCCCCACAAAAAGCTTTTCTGGAATTAAGCCTACATATGATTGAAGGCTTTTTTACTTCATAATATTTCTACACAGTTATAAAACTTAAAATAATCAAGCTATTATACAAACACCCTCCATCCAGTATTTTTAAGGAACAAGGCATCATTCTAACAAGTTGTTCTTACGTTTCATGTTGATGGCTCAAAATTATTATTGCGTAAAGTTTTTAATTATCAATGTTCTCAATTACAAATTCTCAGCATGTATAGCATTCTTTTACATCTGGATAGCCTGGCCATCTTTATGGTCTATTTTTTGAAATACTTTACCACTTGTAGACTGTAGAATTTTCCTTTAAGTTAAAATCATATCCTTAAACAAGACAGGAAAAGCAAAGACTTAAGAAACAAATGTGGTAAAATTCAGTGGGAAGGTAAACATGGACTTTTTAATATTTAAAATACTATTAAACACTAGACAAGCTTTAAAAACAGGGAATAATAAGTCAAAATAAAGAGACAAATTGCAGAGAACTGTAGTAAGACATTTTTTTAAATATACATTTAAATGCAAGCACAATACATTGAGGACAAGAGAACCAGGGGAACTTAAACTACAGACCTTACTTTAGAGGGGAGAAAAGAAATAGAATTACTTTGCCTCTGTCTTTACAGAGAAAGAGGGTGGAGATATGCCCAAGTTGGCGGTCAATTTTCCAGGAACGACTGAGAAGCTAGGTAATTCACAGATAACAGAATTATTAAAAGTTAGATGCAATGACTGTAGGAAAAGCATGGTGGTCCAGATAAACATGCACCCCCAGGTTGTAGAGGAAGTAAAAGCTGGCAAGCCTTATACTTTTCCTCCCCGCCCCAAGAACATAACACAGGAAACTGCATATGGTTGGAAAGTGGAGAAAACACCTTTAAGAATTTTCTTTAAAGAAAAGGATCACAGGGCAAAGCAGGAAGCAAAATAGGTATTAACTTGAAATATCACTGCTGGGGAAAGTCTTGGAGGAGGCTTGCTTAAGGGAATGACTGGTCAGCACCTGGATAAGCACATGTTGAGTTAAGGATGGCCACTAAGAATCAGGCAGGGGACTTCATGCTCAACTAACCTTTTGGAGCTCTTTGAAGAATTACTGCTATGACAGACAAGGGAAATTCAGCGGATTTTCAAAACAGCATTAAGAAAATGTTTCACATAAATGGTCACAGTACAGAATAATGGGAAGAAGGATTAAAAAAAAGGAAAAATGAGTTCAAGCACAAAAGGAGAGTAGTCAAACCTTTTTTGCTTCCAAACCTGAAATAAAACTGTTAAAGTCGAGTATTCTCAATAACCTGCAAAAGCTCCTCTACTGCCTGCAGGAAAAATATTTCCTATACAGGGAGTCTCAAACAGTGCTGCTTTAACAATGAAGCCATCCTGTCTGTTTAACAGACTCCTGATCCGTTACACATCATTATATGAATGTTGAAATTAAAATGAAAATGTCCACTGTCAACCTCCTGGTGTTAAAAAAAGTACAAACCATAGAAAGAGTTCTTTAGATTAGAACTATTAATTAAAATCACAAGATTGTGCTTGTGCTAGCAATGAAAGCTGTGCACCCAAGGTAAAGTTTTGTTTACATGATCATGAAGCCATGCTGTGCAAGACACTTGCAGCACCCTTGCAAACCAGTGGCACACTGAACTATTAAATACTAGTATTAGCCCATCATTTTGTTTTGTGTTCCTCAACATAATAGAAAATTAAGCACTTGCCATAACTGAGAGTGTTTTTTCTCGTGGGAAATCACAATAATGGGCGGCTTCCTTTGAATAGTAAATATTTGTTTCCCTTGAGAAGGCATCACACATATTAAAACATACTGTGATGAAGACAGCAATTCCTGCACTGGATCAAACTTTAAATTTTCAGGTTTGGGAGTGGACAAGTTTTGGTATTTGTATCTGAAATAAGAGGACTCTAAAGATACAGCTTCCCATCTCTTTTTCTGGAATGCACAGACACAAGTATCAGTATACATTTTTATTCTGTCTGGCTAAGATGTCAGAGGTTGTGAGAGAAGATTTAAGTATTTCAAGCTTTCAAATTTCAGTTGTAGCAGAAACAGTCTTGGTATTGGTGCCTTTACACTTCTTAGTGTATGACCTCCTTTCACAATTCATCAAGGAGGTATTTCAGCTACAACTTCTTTGTTCAGCCAACACACAAAGTACTCATCTCTGGACATAACTAAGTTGCACAGGTGCACAGCACAGGAAGCCTGAAGCTACTGTCAACAGCACTATGCTCTCTGATGGAATGACAACCTCCAGGGTTTGGGTTAGCTGCCTAAGTTCATCCTCATGGCACTGTCTGCCTTCTTTGCAAGAGGTGTTGACACTGCAAAAGCACATGTTGAGACTTCTGAGCCTACACACAAAGTCCTATCACAGCACAAAGGTGAACTTCTGGTACAGAGTCATGCTCTTTTCCTGGAGTCCTGTGCCCACTGCTTAGGCTGATTATTTTCACATTATGGGATACCAAGGCAAGGACTGATGCAAAACTTTAAAAGAATCAGCTTTTGACTTTTTGAATCTATTTACTTAAGAGCACTAGTATGTTTTTTTTCCAAACACACCTTAATGCTTTTTAATGCAGTTTTCTTAATGCTATATACTAAGGGCCCTGGAGCAGCCTTATCACAAGCACTGAGGAAGAATCCAAAGCTGTGGGTAATAAACAAGGAGTTATTAAAACAAGGAGTTATTAGTTGCTGCATAGACCCCTGTAGCAGGTTCTCATTATTAATGTGGTAGTTACCCAATGAATCACATGCACTTGTTGGGCTTGCAAAACTATTTAGTTTGCAAGAGTTTAAATGCTCTGTCAGCTCTGGAACAAGCTTGGACCCCTTACTTCAACCCCAGACCTAACTGTCAGCTCTACAAACAACTCCTATCCTTAAGTGCATGCATGTAAGCTTTGATATTTAATGAAAGCAGCACACAACTGGCTAATGAGCTCCAACAAGGACCATTTCTACTATTTTTGCTGACTCTGTCAATATAGTAATTGGTTTTGCATAGTATTTTTCTGTCTCTTCCATGATTTTCTCATCGTATCACTGATTTTAGAACTTATGTGCTCAGTGAGAACACAAACTCTCTCCACATCAAACGTTTTTCAACTTCAGGACAGTATGGTAACTCCATCATCTTTCTTCCCTTCTAGATGCATGCTGATAATGTAAGAAATAAAACTCCCTAATCGTTTCCAGGAATTGTGTATAAAGTCAGTGCTTCCCTGCATCCCCAACAGCCAGAAAGCAAAAGACTAATCTCTAGCAGGGGAAAAAAAAACAGAAATAAAAAAGAGTTTGCACAGTCTGACATGAAAAGCTATAAACAGAGACAATTTAAAACATTGAGTGACATCACAAGTGTGATTCCATGTTCACCACCTTGTACCACTACTTGTAAAAGATCAGTTTGATCTGCACGTTGAATCAGAAGAAAGAACTATCCTATGGGTGTGAGTTCAAATTTTATTTCAGCTACAATAGTAGAAAATTTGAATTAAAACTACTGGAATAAATCCCTAGGACTTGGGATGGTACAGAACAGCAGATCAATATACTGAACATGCTCAATGTAAAATATGATGGAAATGCAATGCACTACACAATACTGAGTGAAGTCCACTGTAGGACAAAATTGGTTTGATTATCCCACCATTTTGAGACTCAGTAGCTAAGAACTGTCATATAAGAACAAGTAAATTCTGAAATTCTAAACTGTTTCTGAGTTGATCAAAACCCAGTAAGGGAAAGGGCAGGGGACCACAAAAATCAGAACAGCATCCCCCAAAATAATGAGTTCTTGTTCACATTTATGAATAACAGCTGCTTCAGTAGAAGACGTGTCTTTTCCAAGGAATCTCTGAGTGAAATCCTCCAGCCAAGTCACTATCAGCCACTGAGCCAACTGACAATACAGAGCCAACAAAGTGAAACAAATCTTAATTTACTTCTTTTGCTTCAGACTGTGAAAAAGCTGTGAGCTCAGGAAGTTGTTCTCATTTGTTTTAAGTAACAGTGCTGAGTATATGACCGTATATGACAGCTTTGTGGGATGAGTTTAAAAAAAAATAATTAAAAAAAATCACTCAATTGCAAGTTGAATAAAGGATTGGGAAATTATTGCTTCTGAAAGGAAGCAAGTTTTAAAATATAAAATCCCAAAGTTTTATAAATTAAATGTTACAAAACTCAAGAGTTATTATACAAAGAGATTTCCAACTTTGCCTCAGAGGGCACAGAGTATGCAAGTTAAAGCCAAACCAGACAAGGGATTTTCTTTCCACCCACTGCCTACTACTAGACCCTGTAAATTCGATGGCTAAGCACTTTAGAGTATTTTTTGTGGTAATTGTAGTTTAAGGGTGGCTGGGGGAAGCCCACAAGGGCAAAAGTCAGGCACACTGTTTTAAACACAAATTGAAATACACCCTTGAACAGCTTTTAGAGCTACACTTGTTTGATAATCTTAATGAACATAACTATAACTTGGAATAACCTGTTTGAGAACAAAGATTAGGTGGCTGCTTAAACATATGAAACTATAAAACAGGATAATACAAATAAAGATGTCATTCTTCTGTGCAAGAGGCCACAGAAGAGTAGGTGGTGGTATCAGAAATAGCTTCATCCTTAGGAAATTTCAGGAAACAGCCTTTGAGTTCAGTTTCTTCTTTTTTATGTCTAAATTACGCCTGTTCTCTAACAGCTGCTAGTGCTAATTACTAATATCTACTGACTACTTGAGGAATATTAAGAGGTAACTTGAGAAGCTGACTGATGCACAGAAGGATGGGAAAGTCAAGAGTATGAGATACCTACATTGACTCTTGATTAATGAAAAGTAAAACCAACACCACAGATAAATCACACTTTTTCACTCTTCAAAAACACTTCACAGTTTTGATAAATAAACATTTCTACTTACACTAGGAACAGCCGAACTTTTCTTACGTTCAGGAATATCAGCCTTATTGGGATTGCTGGCATTTCCAAGCATTGGACTAGCTGGTGCAATTCCTCTTCCTGCAACAGCACTACTGCTGGATTTTCTTGATTGAACTCCTTCTTCTTTGAGGTCACTGTCTGTAGTACTAGTCTGGCTTCTTTTGGGATATGCCACTACTGAGGGGATGGATGGTCCAGCTTAAAAAACAAAAGAAACAGAAAATCAGTTTTTCTTCTCAGAAATCCAGTAGTTATTCTTCCCTAAAAGGAGGGTGGGGGACAGGAAGGAGGCAATGACAACACACATACAACATCCTAAAGCAAGGCCCCCCACTTTGAAAATAAAATCTGACAGATTTGACATTCAAGTCAACTCCAGTAAGGCTTCCCCTTATATCACAATTCAAAGACATATAACTCTTCTGGTTACCTTGCTAAGGACAGGAGGGCCATAAGAACAGACAATTATTTGAATTAATTAGGCAAAGATATTACTTCATTTCCATTAAAGAATTATGAATTTAATGGAGTCTTCTAGTGTATGAGGACTGGCACTGGTTTGGCTTGGCAGGAGAAAATCTTTAGAATCATCTTTAAGACACTTAATAAGTAGCTGACTCTCATTCAAATCAGAGGATCCTTCATTAGCACGAAGTTGGCACATGCTGTTCAAGCCAATTTCTGACAAAAATGAGCTCCTGAGACAGGTGCCAGGTGACACAAACTCCAGACCACCAGCAGCACTAATGACTGGTGGGCTGTGCTTCTGCCACAGTTCAGAAGCAGCAGCAGTTTGCCACCAGCCTCCTTGGGTGTGTCAGGACACCTGAGAATGGGGCAGCCCCTCCAACAGTCCCCAGCTCCCCGAGCTTCAATAGGATCCTCCTGGACACTCTCAGCTATTATTGCCTGTGGGGATGTCAGGACTGTTTTTTCTGTAGTCTCAATTACATCTCCTGAGAAGAGGATACATCAAGCTACAACAACTTTGCAGTTACTGTTTGAATAAAACTAATCAAAAAGTGTACATATAAGCATGCTCTTAGAAATGAATATAAATATATAATTAAAATATATTAAAAAGCATCTCAAAACATAGTAATTCTCATCTGAAAGACACCCCAAGGAAAGCAACCTCTGAATGCACTTAAGATATTTAAAAGTAGACCTAAACAGAGATTCCTTTTATGAGTTAGTGTCTGGCAGGAAAACGTTTAACATACTTAAAAACCTCTAAGTTACTACCCTGCACACTCATTAAGCAGAAGAGTTCTAAGTTTGCCTGAGTCACTGATCTTTAGAAATTTAATTTCTGCAGGACAATCAAGTGACACAACCCTCAGGAAACAGGAAACCAGAAATATTGGCAAGCTGACATTTTTTCAAGTTTTAGACACAAGCTGACCTACTAGTGTCAGAATAACACAAAAGCTGAACAGACATCCAAAAGCATGGGGGAGGAGTGCTATGCTATTCATGAAAAAGGGGGTTGCAACATTCTTCTCAATTCGTGTAACAAAACTTCCTCAGCATGGTCAGGAATGCAAGGGATGACACAAGGAAGAATAAGAGAATTAAGTTGGTGTGTTCAGCATTAGAAGCTTTGTTTGAAGGCTTCATAACAAAATAAATAAATAAAAATATCAGTTATTCAGCAAATTATTTAGCCACCATGCTGTGAGCTACAATGTTGTCACCCTCCTTACCTTTGGGGGATGGAGACAAATTTTGAAATTGAACAGAATTGGAAGTCACTGTATTCTGCAACACTGAAAATGAGAATTGCTCACCGTGATCACTGTACCGCCGCTGTTTCTGGCTGGAAGATATGCTTCTCTGAACTTTGTGATGAGGAGATTGGCCAGTGCTATTATTAAGATCGCTACTTGGCCTAACTTTGGCAAGTGAAAGATTGCTGCTGGAGCTTGAATCACTTGCATCCAACTACAATACAAATGAGAATGTTAAAACAAGGAGTTCAGACAAAACAAGTTAAACATCTACCACATTATGGGAGCAGTAACAGGAAGGCAGAAGGAAAATGGCTCTGGTACATAGGAAATTTTGTGACAGCTAGGAACTTGCTTAGAGTCCCCAACTTCTTAAACTCCTGTGCAGCTGTCTTTGGTGAAAATTCAGCAGAATCTGCAGCCTCCCAAAGAATGATCAGATAAAAGAAAATCCACCTCTACTTTCTGTACTGTCTCCTCACAGTTCTCAATGATTTTAACAGGAAGTGAGGATACATTAAAAAGCCCCACTACCCAAGAAAACTCCTTCACCAGGGAAACCACGGGCAGCCCACTAATGCTGAGCCCTCTCGATATCATATGGACAGTTTAATCTACAAGGCAAGAACTTCTTTAAGTTGATTTGCCCTACTCCTTGGTTCTCTTAAAATACTTAAGAGCTGGCACATTCACACTTGAGTTCCTAGGCTAGACAGGACAGTAACTGGCATACAAAGTCCTTCAGATGTGTAACTGTTGAGCAAGCAGGGTAGTTTTGGGGAGCCCAAAGGCAAGAGTTTACTGACTCAGATCAGGGTGAGAACAACCACAGCATCATTTTAATTTTTGCTTCTAACTTTGCTGAGGGACACTTAGATACCTTTGTTTCTTTGCATTTGTAAGAATGGCACTTACCTCTGATGATTTCCTTCCTAGCAGTAAGTAGGTGGCTGTGATTTCATCATACTTCATTTTACTAAGGGATTCTTGAATTTCTTCTTGAGAATAACCCATTCCTACCATAATATCTAAAAACAAACACAGACACTGTAAGTAACAAACACTCTGATGTTTAGGCTGGTTGAGTGTTTAAGTTCATTTATAAAGAATTAAACAAAACAATGAAGCGTGAGGACATAAGCCTGATAAAATACTAGTGTTAGAAGATGAGTTACTTTTTCTAAAATTGCCAACAAATACAGAGTGACAGAGGGAAAAAAACCCAGCCACATGATGCAAACAGCATCATATTCTGAAAAACACTTGATTACCTATTCTTTTCTGGTCCGAGATGTCTAGTTCTGGTTCCACAAAAGGTTTAAGTTCATCCTCCTCGTGCCCTGCATTGATCCACCTGTCCTTCATAATTTGCTATAACAGAAAGGGTTTTGTTAGTATGATATACTTAGCAGCAAAGAAAACAAGCTGTTAAAAGAACTCATTCCCCCTCTCCATCTACCAAATACTAAGGCCTTTTCTCATTTTTCTTTTCCAGAACAAGCCCCAGCACCTACTCAGTTTTGTTTTGCTCCACTGAGTAGAACCAACTATGCACATCAAGCCAAGCTGCCTCCCAGTCAGCTGTATTCTAGCACATAGCTGAAAGCTAAAAACTCATAAAGGACCAGGAGCAGTGTGACAACTCCGACAAGTCTGGTAGGTCCAGGCTTGAGTATGGAAGTCTGCAGACACTGGTTGTTTTGGCCTTTCTGTTGCTTGAGAGAGATATTGTCATGTGTTTCCTTTTGACAAGCTTTATAATCTTCCTCAGTTTTAAGTACTGTTTTGTATAAGCCTCCTGGGTAATGATCTTGCTCTTAGAAGACTGTGCAAAGAAATGCAGAGGTTAATCTTGCTGAACGGGTTGTGTAGAGATCAATTAAGAGAGGAGGATTGGATCCAGCTGCATCTAGGCTCCTCTCTGAGCAGCAGTTTAGAAAGCAAGGGGATCCAGTCCAAATCTCCCCTGGTCGACCCCCACCTCTGGGGAACTCTACACATGCCCAATTCGTGGCATGTGCCACACCTACCTTTTGAGACATGGTATTTAACTGGGGCTTCCACTTCTGGGGAAGTGTGCCCACCTTGTGGGATGTGACAGATATGCAATGTAGTCTCACACTCTTTTTAAAAGTAACTATGAAGTCAGGTGTCTTATAATCCCAGCAAACAAAATTTTGAAAACACAGTAATATGCTTTACTCAACAACCTTACCCTGAACCCACTTGAAATAAACTATTCAGGAATGGTACGACACTAGTAAGTTACAGCTCAAAAACAGTTTGCAAAATATTATGTCTAGCTATTTGAAACATCTTATTTGTGCCATTACCTCTAGAGTGCCTCTTTTTGTTGGGTTTAGCACCAGGAAACGTTTGAGGAGGTTTTCACAGTCTGTGGACATGTAAAAAGGAATCCTGTATTTTCCCCGTAGCACTCTCTCTCTAAGTTCCTTGGGTAACAGAAGAACAGACAGTAAGCTATAAGCAGCAATTCACATAAAACATTAGGTAAACATGCCAAACACATTCTACAAAAACATACCTTTAAGTTCTGTCCATCAAAAGGAAGAGATCCACTCACAAGTGTATAAAGAATAACACCTAAACTCCAAACATCTACTTCAGGTCCATCATATTTTTTCCCTTGAAAGAGCTCTGGAGCAGCATATGGTGGGCTGCCACAAAAGGTGTCCAGTTTATTTCCAACTGTAAACTCATTACTAAAACCAAAGTCAGCTATTTTAATGTTCATATCTGCATCTAGCAATAGATTTTCAGCCTGGAAGAGAAAGAATGGTCAGTGAGATGACCTTACTTAATTGTCCATTTTTACTAATTTTTAAAAAGGTAAAAAATATCTGTTAATTTTCTTTTCTTTGCAAGGTCTTTTGGTATGCTTTAGTCTATCATCTAGTCCCAAGCCCCCTGCCATGGGCAGGGACACCTCCCACCAGACCAGGTTACTCAAAGCCCCATTCAACAGGGTCTTGAACACTGCTAGGGATGGGGCATCTATAACTTTCCTGGGCAACCTGTTCCAATGCCTCACTACCTTCACAGTAAAGAATTTCTTCCTAATGTCTAATCTAAATCTCCCCTCTTTCAGTTTGAAACAGTTCTCCCTTGCTCTGTCACTACAAGCCCTTAAAAAAAGTCCCTCCCCAGCTTTCATGAAGCCCCTTCAGGTACTGGAAGATGCTATAAGGTCTCCCTGGAGCCTTCTCTTCTCCAGGCTTAACAGCCCCAACTCTCTCAACCTGCCTGTATACCATATTTCATGCAAAGCTACAAAGAAGCCATACTTCAGTTTCATCATCATAAATAGCAATGTTTTCTGTTTGAGACCAAAGCTTGTCATACCTTTATCAAACTAGCTTGCTTTTTTTTAAAGACCTCTCTGCTAACACTGACTTGCATCAGATTTGAATCTGACCACAATGTGAGAGGCTATCTTGCAGCAGCCATTACATTTCTATCTCCGAAAGTCTTACAAGTCCTGTTCCTTTTCTTTGAAATGGTTCCACATGGTAAATATTTCTCACCTTGAGATCTCTATGAACAATATGCTTTTGATGGCAATACTGCACTGCAGATACTATCTGGAAAGAAAACAAACCCAATTATATAAGTGACATCTCAAAGAAGCAGAAATTTTGATCAAAAAGTTCAATATTTATTACTAAAGTTGACACTTATCCACTCAGATCTACATTACCAACTATCACAGTGACCAGCATATTTGGGAGAAGCTGTTAAATAACTTAGGTGTTTGTTATTTGATCTACTTGGTTTCTACTAGACTTGAAAGAGGACTTTGTTTTTCCTGTGTGGCTAATTATAGACCAGTAGAAGCAATGACTTTCAGAAAGGTTACTGAAGTATTTCCATTCCAATACTGTATACAGCTATAAAAGCTTTCCCTCTAGACTGAAGTTTTCCAGTCCCTCTCCAAAGGTGATTTTTCACACTGCAGCATGGAGAGAAAAGGGTAAGAAACATGACTAACTACTGGAGAAAACTACTGGGAAACAGCTTGTTTGTCAAAACTTAGTGAGAAGCAACTGTGCATCTGACAGGTCTGCTGTCTAAGTGCATATGGTTTACCGTATTTCATATACTGTAAGAGAGCAGCAGGCTCAATGGAAAAAACTCCCTATGTCTCTTCAGTGTAACGGAATAATTTCTTCCATCATCATTTCCAAATATCATTAAGTTTTTCCTGCTTTATACAGCAAACTATATAAGCTATCTACATAGTACATTTTCCTTGTACACTGCTTCAGAGTCATAAGAATTGCTGCTGAACTCTTATGCATGGAAAAGCTGGATAAATTCTTACTGTTACATGACCACAAATGTGGTCAAATACATTTTATTATCCTGCATATGTGATCAGACTTGAGGCAGATGTTGTGTCTTCTTAAAATAAGTGGAATTGCACATTAAATAATTTCATATAATAACTATACTGAAATACATGTATCTCCATTCTTCATTCAAGATTGAGATTGAACACAGAAAGATGAGATATCATCACTGTCATAAAAAATAACTCATTATCAGACCTCCTGTACTGGGAAGAAGCAATGGTTCAGTATGTAGAGTAGGTGAAAGTAAGGCTCTTGGTAGGTCAAAGAACTATCAGGCTATTTTAAATTTAAAAAAACTGAAGCACTACTGTTACAACCTTTGTGGCTCTGTATTACTGAATCACAGGTACAAAATGCCACCTTAGAAACCAGGCAGTCTATGAGAAGTTGAACTATTTCCATTCCCTATGCTTTCATTCTGGTTTTGTTCCTTTATGTATTGGCTCCCTCTTTCAGACTCCAAGTTCAGCTTTAAACTGCCAAAGTTCTCCCACACCACCACTTGTACTATCCTTTTGGTTTTCCTTCCTTTCCACCAGCATTTCTTCAGTGCCAGTCACAAGCTCACTCTGCAGGTGCTTCCAAGGCTGACAGCATGACAAACACCTCAAGCTTTATTCAGGACTGCAGAGACAGCAGTGTAACACTCACTCCTAAACTGCTTTTACTCTGACTATCCAAGAGCAGAAGGTCTAGCAGATGATCAGTCAGTGGTTTCCTTTGGAGACACTTCTGATCTACTCTGCACTGCAACAGGATAGCACAGAGACTGTGAAAGTGAGTCCAGTCTAAATGGAAGGGAAATAATGCAATGTGCCTGACATTAATAACTCAAGAACAACAGTCAAAGCTGCATGAAAAATAGCACAAAGCATTGCTGGACTAGATTAAGTCCCTTGTCTTCCACCTTCCACCACTGTTCCCACTGACAGCCCCCTCACCTCCAACCTACTTGAATGTGAGAAACATGCTGGTGCTCAGCAGGTGGGGAGAAGAGGGGAAGAACCAGCAGATCTTTTTGCTAGAGGTAATAACTGGAGCATTGACATACATTTCTTGGGAGGGACTGCAAAAATCTGTATAATCACAGGTTTTAAAGTACAAGTTAGAACAAGTTATCTCTACCCAGAGAAACCATTCTTCATAAGGACTGAATGACAAAAGAGTAGATATGTGACCTCTCAAGGTCCCTTTCACACCACCAAGAGTATTTTGTTTCTTCACTGGAACATACAAAAAAAGATGTATTTTGTGGATTTTTTTGTTTTTCCAAGACATGTCCTGACATCTACCAGCATTCAAAACTAAACTGCTTCTGCAGGGAAACAGTGGGAAAACTGAAGGAGGCCAGATATAATCTGCTACAGTAGAGGAAGAGAGGGAAGTAATACACATGGATTTTGGGAGACCCCCTGCCCTGAGTCTTGGCTTCTCATTTTTTGTATTAATTCTTATCCAGATGGGCAGATTCTTCTGTAGAAAAACGATGGTAAGATTGAAACAGAAATGCTTGCAAATCTGCAACAGGGAAAGAAAAACGAGGTGACATTATGAATGCAAAATGTTCTGGATTTGAATTTCTTACACATGGCTGCACAAAAGGAGCTTGAAATGGAGAGCTGTGGAGCACTGCTGTATTTTTAGTGTTTGTACCCTCCCCTGTCAAGCGTGACTGGAATAATGTATTCCCTGTCTTCTACATTCTTTTTTTCCTGCTAAAATCCTTAAGTATGTGTAACAAAATGGACAGAAAATATTTTTTTTAACAAGCAAAGAGGGCAGAATTACCAAGTTCTGCTCTTTGCCTGCTAGAGAGGAAGTGTCTCCTCAGATGAAACACAAGTGTTTGATCCAGAAATCATATCTACTGAAAGAAGAAACATTATCTGAAAACAAGATACAATACAACCTATTGTAAGAATGAAGCTCAATACCATAGCACAACTGTTTCTTCAGTTTAAAGAGAGACAACGTCTGTTAAACCAGTCAGTGAATTAAAAAAAAAATTAAAAAATAAACCCTATTATGTCATAAGTCCCTATCTAACTTAAGAACAGCTGCAAGGAATCAGATAAAAGGCCTACAAAGAGCATTTTCCCTCCAACAACAGCTAAAAACTCTATGAAGCTATTCTGGGACTACAGTAAGGTGAAATTAATAGTTTTATGACCTGTAAACCCAGCAAGATCTAGTTTCCTTTGACACTGTCCCACTGTGAGACTCCTCGTGTCTAATAAATGCCAACCACTGATCAAAGTTTCCTGACTTCTGTCCTGCATGCATGCTCTTCTCACTAGCCAAGTGAAATACACTTGTGCTATAGTTTCTCTCCCCGGGATATTACTAGGGTTCTCTCTTTCCAGGTACTCATTCTTTTTAAACTCTCAAGAACCTCGTATCTTTGAGATGAAAGTCCTCTAAAATTGCCTGAGCTTGGTAGTCAGATGTTGAGGTAGGACACAGCACAGCTACCTGTGCCAGATGATCAGACTTTTAAGACGAAACTGAAAACATGCTACTGTACATTTCAGTGGATTCAAGTGAGGCCATCTACACCTTTACAAAGAGCATTTAGTTTACTGAAGTACACAAAAAAAATTAAGCTGAAAATCTGAAGTACATTAAATCAACTCTGGATGAATCACCTATCCAGCTCAGCAGGTAACTATCTTTTAAATTCTTTCCCTTCACATTTGTTTTTGAAAAATGAAGTTGCAGATATCCTGCACTACTCACATTACCCCATAAAACTAAGCACCAAATATACCTGTAAAACATGTTTGACCTGTTTGCACAAGTTTTTCACTTCATGTTGAATTGTTAGAAAAAATAGGTAATTGCTGAACAAACGTGCAATTTCAATGGAATTCCTGCAAGATCTTTTTCCACACAATGCCTGATAAATGAAACTGAGGACAAAGAGCAGAAAACAGTATCAGCAGAAGTTTTCAACATTCACATCTGAGAGAGAACAGCAAATCCTCTCAAGTTGCTCTGAGGTTCTTCACATGACACTACCAAGAGCAAGACAACAGCCTGGGATTTTGAAGAGATGGTCAAACAACTTCTCCACAACCCATCACATCTACTCCAACACAGCACAAACACATACCAGAAACCTTCAATCACAAAGGAAAGTTCTCTACCTGCCAGAATACGAAACTGAGGGAAGCAGCTTTAGAAAAGCATGTAAGGTTTTGTTCAAGAGGAAGACTTTTCCCTACTACCATGCTGTGTAACTCCAGTAGTCACAAATCACTTCTGGGGATATAAAGTTTGCAGCAGCTTTTTTTAGGCTGTTTTGGGCTTTTCGGTTTTGGTATGTTGGTGGGGGTTTTTTTGTTGTTGATTTGTGTTTGGTTTTTTTTGGCATAAGATTAAACATGAGACAAAACAAAGAAACAAGTATTTAACAGAAATGCTTCTGTTGCTTTCCCATGTTGGGTTAAATACATCTCTGCTTTTCTTTACTTTTACTGCTACCTTTGAGCTTACTGCTTACATTACTTTCACACAATTCTTACTATCCATGACAGAAGGAGCAAAAAAATTGTGGCAGTTTCCTAGTTTGCAAATTGTCCTTTTCGGTCACATTACCCACCCTGGAGAAGTGTAAAAGTTTTACTTGCAAGGAATTTTGTGGAAGTCATTCATATTTCCTGCAGTCTCATATTATTCTAAATTTCTTATACTTCTGTATGGCTTAAGAAGTGAATCTGTTGGAGCCTCCCCTTCCAGTGAAGCTGACTGTCATGTATGTCATCGCCACAATTCACCAGTTTAAAACCCCTACACATCATTCAATGAAACTCTTGTCCCTATTAATTATTTTAAAGTGTCATTAAGCAGGAGCATAATTTTGGTTGTGATATTCACAACATTATCTAGGTTATCCAAGTCACCAAAGGGATGGAAATAACCCAGGCATTTGCAAATTTCTGCACAAGAGCAGAAAATAAAGTTTATCAAACCAATCAGATCTGCACATGGAACCAGATTCTACCTGGATTATAATTAGTTAGGCAAAATATTTTATTATGTTCAGTATGATGTTACTGTAGAATAGAAATGTTTCTTACAGATCAATGAAACTTTGATATCTCTGCAGAGATGGTATATCTATATTAACTAAGCTAAACTACCAAGCCTAGAAATTACTTTTCAGTGACTTTTCAGAACAACCAGTAAACTGCATCTTTTTGTGAAAGCAGACAGATGTGAACTGATGCCTTCTTCAAGCACTGCCTGTGTTTGGAAACTGGCCTGTTTGTAGCCTGTTGTATTTGAGTAACTTCCAAAGGTTACCGACCAGACAAACTAAGGATATGTTAAATCAACCTAGAGGAAATGAATTTTGGAACAGAATACACTTACAAATCAAGCAGTTGCTATGTTCTGGCACTCCTGGACACCTGGCACACGGCACTAAGGAAATTAGCATCACTGAATGGACTACCAACCCCTTTGAAGTAGTACTTAAACCCAAGTTTCTTCCCCACACAGGACTACAAGTCCACAACATGAACACTGCTAAAAGTCAAATGCAAGGACAGCCATTTTACTCATTTCAGCATTAAAAACAGGGAGGGGAGAGAGAAGCTGATGTGTAAGAATGTTATACATACCTGTCTAAATTTAGCTCTAGCCTCCTTTTCCTTCATTCTTCCATGTGCAACCAGATAGTCAAACACTTCCCCTACAATTCAATAACAAGATACATTAATGCCAATTTCAGAATCTAGAGATTCCTCTCTAGCAGCTGCCCACAGCAGCTTCACTGGAGTGATTGTACTTGAAGTTTATGATTACTGGTTAGCTCAAGACAAAAAGACAAGTAGTAAGACTTAATGAATAACTGGATATAGAAAAAAAACCTTCCAATTATTTGTAACAGAAAGTGAGCACCATTCTTCTGTTTTGTAAACAAAGATGATGTGTATGCCTTCAGACTTTCTCAAAAGGGTTTCTTCTGCCTCTCAGAAAAAAGCATCTAATGATATTGTAAATACTGTCATACCAGCACTAGAATTTTTCTGTGTGAATGTGTATAAAACTGTTCCAACCAAACTCAGAAATCTTAGCTTTAAACCTAGGCTTGGAATAGGTACTCCATAAGGAGGGTCACAGTAATGACCATAGCAGGACACATTGACATAATCCATCACAAAATCATCAGATCTGTAAGATGCACTAAGAGGGATTACTTCTGAACAAGTTAATTTTGTATGTCTGTGGATGACTAAAGGAGATTACTAAAGATCTGCTGTGTTTGGTATTTTTCCTTTAATCAATCCAGTCATTTTATAGTATGTCAATACAGACTACAACATTTGAGCTTAGGTGCAGCCCACTGACAGGTTCATGAGAGCACAGGAGATTGTCTTTACTAAAACCAATAGTTATGTACATTAGAACTCCTACAAAAACAGGCCAGCATGCAGTTTCAAAGATTCTTCACTAATATGCAAAATTAATACAAACTCTACAAGTGGATCAAGTATCTAAATATTCTCTACTGAGCAAAAAACCATTGTTTTGTAAATAGCCACCTCAAAAGGCATTTTTTTGAAAAGCAACTCCACCAAATTTGAATAAAAAACCCAGTCATACAGCAGGAAAAGCAACAACTGAGGAATCTAAGAATGTCAGAATTTTCTACAAAATAGTCTTACTTCCCTCTGTAGTGTATTATTTAACACTCAATTCAGATAAGTCTCTTGGTTGCATTTCACAGCTGTTTCCTCAAAAACCTTGAGGGGAACAAGCCTCAACACTTCTTCACAATTCAGGGAAAATGACATGGGGAAAGAATTATTCCCAATTTATGGGAAGTGTTGCTCTTACAGGAATGGCTTCTTTCATTCTGCAGTCACCGAGTTCACATGCATCATGTGTGACCAGTATATTGATAAAGCGGAAATTTAGGAAATGGATTACTAGCCATTCCTGTCTTGCACAGCATGGCATATGCAAAGGGTTCTGCTTATGGTCTTTTAAGTCAGCACATTATGTATCTCTCCATTACCCAAAGGAAGATCCTCCCTGCTTTGAAAAAACATTGGCTCTTCTACCTCCCAGAAGCTAATCACTAGATGGCAACAGGACTTCACTTTTAAGACTAGTACCATCAAACACCACAGAAATGTCCCCACAAACATCTGTACTAGACAATATTTTAATGTTATTTTACCAATTTTATTTCTGTTTGGACAATTCCTGGCTGCGTATTTAGAGTGATGCTATAAAAAAACAGGCAGGTAGAGAATCCTTACCTGATTTATAGTAATTGGTTAAACTTCACAATCTGATGTCAGAGTCAGAATTAATGATTATTTTTTCTGAGAAAAGTCTCTGTATCTCCCTCCCAAAAGAAAAGCCTTAACTATTTGAGATTCCCAGCTGCTGATGCTAAAGGGTCACATTGACAATTAGGTATTAGCCAGCAAGGAGTAACTTAAGCCCAAATACTTTAATTCTAGCTCTGGTTAAAACATCTGACATTGCATGACGTGCACTTTTCCCTCCCCTCTGCAATCAGGAATAAATGTTTATGTTCTTCCTAACATGGCATAAGGCCAAGCCTAACAATTCTTAATGGTAGAAGATCCTTGATTAAGATATATCAAATGATATCAACATCTGAAAAACAGAAATTGAGGAGTTGCAGTACTTGTGCTTTGGAAAGCAACAGTCAAGAAAGACAGAAATGTTTCATCTGAACATGTTTTTACCAAATGCCTTACAGAAGATGGGACACTAGAGGTAGGGAGCCAAATACAATAAATTGCCACTGCTGGCATTTGTTACCAAGAGGAACAACGAATGGCTGAATAAAGATTCCCATTACATTTTAGTTGTGAAAACGAGGCAAATGTTACTAAGTTGCAGTAAGTTCAGAAGCTGTTTTTACATATCATAATTATGTTGCCCAAAGAAGTCCCAGAGAATATTAAGGATTTTGCTTAAGGTTTTACACTACCGTAACATTAATATTTGCTAAAAAAGAAAGCAAAACGTGGAAGAAAACAAGTGCTTTCTCCCACTCGGCAATTTGTTTACATCTGTCATCACAGCACAAGAGGTACTTACCCCCACTTGCATATTCCATTATTAAATAGAGAGTTTTTTCAGTTTCAATAACTTCGAATAGCTTCACTAGAAAAGAAAGTAATTTATTAATGAGGTAAACAGTTGCAGAAAGACAGTGTTAACCCCACAGAGAATTCTCTGCAAGATTAAGAAAAACTCACACCTATTTGCTTGCTACAAAATACTGTAGCAAATTTGGTCAGTTCATACAGAATATTTTCTCAAGAAACAGTAATTTGCTTCTGCAGCATGGGAACAATTAATTTAAGCAGAACTTCCACAGATTGAAGCATCAGCAATAGCCATTTTTATGCATTGAACTCTCATACATAGTGACAAATGAGCTGTGAGTTATCAGTTTGCTGACAGTTCTTTAATAATTCCAGATCATTTAAATGAACAAACCTCAATTTCTTGGCCAATCCTTGGTTTTGGTATATGTTTATTTTTAATGAGACCTTGAATTCAGTCAAAACCAATATTGTACCCAAAAGTAGCAAAATTATAGCTAGCTATGCAAATAACAGTTTTGTGAAAAGGAACTAAAACATTGGGGTTTGTTTTTAAACGCACAGATCTGAAAAATAATTTATTACTGCTACTTTACAGTAAATTGACACTCTATTAAAAATAATCTTTTAAACTCACAGCACAGTTTTAACAGTGAAAAAGTCAACATTTCTCCAGACTTGGAAATTATGTGAAAGAAACAAAGTACCTATATTTGGATGATTTAAAATCTTCATTATTCTTACTTCTCTAAAGAGCTGAAATAAACAGAAAACATTAAGTTAGTGAAATAGGCAATACCCATTCTTCCTAAAGCCCAATCATTTTTACATATTTATTAAAACACAAAGAGCAAACATTACTATTAGCATTTCAATAAAGTTCATAAAATAAGCACCTACTGGAGGGAAGAACTTAAGTGCCTGCATTTTTTAACACTCCTCCCCAAACAAATCAACCCTCAAAAACCTGAACACTCCCACAAAGTGCTCCAGACAGCTCAGAAGAGATCTTTGCTCTGTGGTTTGCAAACTTTGGGGGCCAGAAGACCATTCTAAGCCCACGTAGCTTCTTGCTGGCACATCTTTTTCACCCCTTCACAGAAAATACTGCTTCCAAAGTTTCAGGAACCCTCTTCCAGAGCACTGTTTGAAGACCATGGCACTACATTACTGATATGAACTCATCACTCTTCAGTATGTTGTTAAAGCCAAGGGAATTATTGTGCTACAGCATGAATTCACAGATGAAAAATCAGCTGCTTCTATCACACAAAAATGTGCTATACACCAGCAAGGAACAAGTTTTAAGGATGCAAGGCCCCCTTCTTGGCCCATCAGAAGCATCCCTGCAAGGTGACTGAGGCACAGCAGCATCTAGTCCTGGGTTGGTCACCACAGCTCCACTGACTCTCTCTGCCAGACATACATCGAGCCTGCTGGGCCAGTACAACACGCTGAACGTACTTGCCAAAATTAGTAGGGCAGAACACAAACACTGTAGTCCTGGCCCAACAATCCCCAGCAGACAGAAGAAACACCATTACTTCAGGGGTAGAGTCTCAAAGGGATCAGCTGTTCCCACCCTCTTTACCATCCACCTTCCCAGGGAACAGAATCCTACCTGCTCCCTTTATGCAGGCATGGGTGTTAACCCACGCAGACCCACAAGGTCCAGAATGAATTTAACAGAAAAATCTCTCAAAACCACACAACTCCCCCAGATAAAAACAATCCAAGTCTTCTGTTGCATCTCCCTTGCCCACCACAGCACAGCTGTTTTGGCCGGATGGGTGCTGAGGGAGCACAACTGCCCATTTCAAGCTGCAGTGGGACATTAGACCAACAATGCTGCATCCAGAGGCCATAGACTGGTTGCAAGGATCTTGTTCTTTTCCAACACCAGTACCCATGTGAACAGAGTCTTGCATGAATAGTTATTTCTGCAGTATTCAAATTTGCCTGTGACACAGAGTAACTCCATCCTCCTGCCACTGGACATGGCAATATGGCAATGACATTTAATAAACCACAAAAGAAAGTACAGTCTACCAATGAGCTGTTAAATATTTTCACCTCTGAAAAAACTCCTCTGCAAAAGAATTAAAATATGCATATAGACCCAGAAGTGTTAATCCTAAAAATGCCATAGGTGGTGTTAGTGCAATATAGAACATTGCTTTTAATGAAGTTGGTTATTAACAGATGAAGTTAAGTATAGTATAGTATAGTTAGCACTCCCACTACTTCTCCCTTAAAAAAAGCCAAGATAAAAAATTATCACTAAAAAACCTTGCAGTACAAATATGACTGCACGCTATATGGCAGTCAAGTACCTAGTTCTCCCTCTGCAGCTCCCCTCATGCCAACCTGACTCCAGAGGGCTGACATTCTTAAGTTCTATTGTTTTCTAACTGCATGCTTCAAAAAGCAGAAGTAATCAAGTGGTTTTATTCTAAACTTAACCCAAGCTTCTACAGGAATATCAGGACTGTAACAGAAAAGGTTGAACTAAACGTAAACAGAACAAAAAGTCCACAGCTCCAAAGGAATGCAGACATGGGAGAGAATTTTGTAAATACAAGATAACAGCATTGCTAATAACAGTAAGGAAGCAAAAAGTGCTGCTGCAAGATTTGCCTCAGGTAAGATTTCAGATAAAGTGAAGATATTTAATATGTCTATAGGTATTACTAATGACTCAAAAGTCTGTAGGTGTACTTACTCAATAAAAGAAAAAAAAAAAAAGAGTGAAACATAAGAAACAAACAGCAAACAATGTAAGAGTTAAAAAATAAAATCCCTGCACCTTTGTCTCTTGAATTGAAAGAAAATGCAGGGGGTGAAATGTGAAGAAATAAATAAAAACAAACAAAGTTTCACAGTTTGGAGGCAAGTTATTCTAAGCATTCTCTGTTTTCTCATGTTTCTGTAAACATGACTTTTCTGTAAACAGAATTTGGGGAGCAATCCTCATTGCACTGCCCAAGAGACCTTCTCCCACATGCTACAGCCACATACCTGAACACAGAGTAAAACCAGTTTTCCCAATGCTTTTCATGATTTTATTATCAAGGTCTATGCTTGATGCTTCACTAGATTACAAGCTGCTTAAATACTATCAGGATTGATCAAATATGTTTTTAGCTGTGCAAAAACTACACATGCTTGCTTTCTTTTTCCATCAGAAAGGTAACTAAATTGCCCTTTGCTTTTTTAACTATGTTATTTCTAGACCTTTTTCATATATAGTTAGGCAAGGCAGACTACTTCAACATCTCATGCTGGTCAGAAATTTAAACAAAGATGAATCTATAACTATTTTTTTCTTCTTTTTCATTCACTTGAACTAGCATGTAATATACTCTGAATACTCCATTAATACTTTTAATCACAGCTTATAGAACTTGAAAGCCTCTAGTCAGCTTTCAAAGTTTTGAAGACAGTTTGCTTAATTCACTCTCAATTGATTGTTATCTCCCACTCACAATACTCCGAAAAAGCCTATTGGGTCAGACTCTCACCAAGGGCAATTCCACTGCTGCACAGATGAAGACCTTGGCTGTTTTTCAGCCATTAGTCTATTTATCACCACCTCACCCACCTAAAAAAAAAAGATAAGTTCATAGGATTAAGTATGGGAATACAGGCAGTCATAATTGGTGCCACCAAACAAGAACAGTCAACCATGGGCAATATAGACTAAGACTGTAAAAATGAGGCTAAAATTCACAATATAATAATGTAAATTAATATATTATATTTTAAAGTTATTTTTAATAAAGTATGCTGAGACCTGGCTGAAGCTAGCTACTTCCTCCATTGTTCACTGTGCACTTTGATGGTCTAGTATGATACAAGTCAGGCTCATACCACATTTTGGGCTGCTGTAAACAAAACACTGGTCCAGAAGACAACTACTCTGCATTACTAACTTGAATGAAGCACATAAAAAAGTTCCTTCTACGTATGAGCCATTTTTTGAAGTGGGTGACTAGGAACAGGCTTTAAAAAAAAACTTCTTTTGTCTCAGAGGAAATTAAAATATAAATACTTGAGAATAGGACACAACCACCAAATTCTTTATTTTAATTTAGTTAGATAAATGCATTTCAGATTGTGCTCCTCTAACACAATTTAACAATTTAAATGTTATGTGTGGCGTTTTGACACAGATAGCAGATTCCACAGGGATACCTGCAAATCCTTGACACTTATGTAATATGTATTATAGTGTATTTCTGATAGAAGAATACAATGCTATCATCATACCTATCCTAGTGCACATCTATCATTCACATGGTATGTTGAAAATTGAAAAGGTTCCCCAGATATCATTCCCCCAAAATATCATGTGCATCGACTTCTAGCAATAGAAACAGTAATTATCATCACAGAGTAAAAATCACTGCAAAGAAGTATGATATCAGCAGGTATGATAAATGCCCACATATCCGAGGTTCTCTGCCACAGGAATGCAGATCAGAAGATGTAATGTGAAGGTTCTCAATAAAGAACAGCTTTTAGTTTTAGGAACTTTTCATAATGAGACCATAAAGGCAGACAATCAACTGAAAACAGTGCTTATCACTTTAATTTCTAATACTGAGATTAAAAAACTACTCCCAGCTTGTTGAACAGCTCATTTTCCGTCAACAGGAGCTCAACAAATGTTTCTAGGCAAAGACAAACATCCTTAGTCTGCCAAACAAATGGCTTTCAGCTTTGTTGTGGTCTGGTCCTTTGACTGTAAGCCATGTTAGATATGTGGAAAGAATTACATGTAATTAATGCAGCTAGCAGACAAACTGAGTAAAAAAAAAACCCAAACAACAAACAAGCAATGGAAGGGCAGACACATACTGAGTAATAATCTTGAAACAACTTTACTTGAACTTCATTATGCTGACACATTGGTAACAATGAGAGCGTGGGGGGAACGAAGAATCCAGCTTTTAAGTCAACTCTCTTTGAACACACCAAAAGACAGACTGGAAGTGTTACTGCATTAGCTATTGCGAGAGTTTCAGTAACAAATTATTTCAAAAATAAGTTCTGCAAAAAGCAAGTTAGATGCAGAGCAGCAACATATCCTGGCCTCCATCCCCCCAAAGAGTGGTCTTCTCATGAGATATTGTCCCAAGACAGCTCAAGATTTACCCCTGTATTAGGCTCCTCCTGATGCCTACCTGCTCATTGAAATATGCCCTACATGTAATTAGGAGCCTCAAAAGCAGGAAGCCTTTACACAATACAAGTTTGGCTCAAACAAACCACAATGTGAAAACAGAAAAAAAAACTTCTTGCAAACAGAATAGCCTGAACATTTATATTTTAATCCTTTTCTTCTAGTTTTAAAATTACTGACTAAGCTACACTCAGAAAGGACATGGTCCATGTTAAAAGCGATGTTTTAGAACTCTAAAAAGCTTTAAGAAAACATCACCCAAACAAGTGGCAAAACATTTGCACACAACGAACAAAAATATCTGGCTAAGGAGCCAAGTTCTAAAAAAGGAAAATGAGAAGTGATTTAATGCTATTACACAGACTTCGTAAAAAAATAAAGCAACAAAATAACTTGCACATAATGGCACTGCTAATTCAAAAGAAACAAAAACAAACAATTTTTTTTTTGTCTAGGAGGAAGTGAACTACTGTAGCATCAGCACTTGTTTCCAGTGAGACCAATATTGACTGCAACTGGGTACACAAGTACATTTGTAGAGAACAGCAATTATGACTCACAGCACCAGCATGGGAAAAAAGCTCTAAGAACTCCCTTTTCTTTCAAAGCAGGGAAGTACCAGTTAAGAGTTTCCTCCTCAGTAAGTAGGAGCAGTAGAGTAGTAATTAGGTCCTAAAACAACAGTTAAGAGTAGCTGCATGTGGCTACCACAGACTTCCCTCAGCAGCAGACAAGAAACTCGACCCCTGAGAAGAGCTGAGCCCTGAGCTGTCAGGACCGCAGCCGCCCGGGGCTCGCTGCGGGGACATGCCGAGAATTACTGCTCCAGAAAGCAGAGCGAGTCCTTAACAAGGTTAAGTTCTTTCCGGCAGCTGGAGTATCGGTGTGGAAGATGTCATACAAAAAAAACCAGGACCGGCAGCCTTAGTCACCATGCTTCCCCACCTAAGGGTGACTAGGGTATGCAGCTACACCGCAGCTGAGATACTACACACCACACCCTCTGCTTGGCACAGCCCTTCCCTCCCCACCATACCTCAAATATTTTATTGCTCTCTCCAGAAGTGCAAGATCAGAAGCACTTCCAGCTCAGCTTCCCCTGCATCTACAGGTCGCGTGCCCAGTTGGCTTCAAATGCACAGAGGCTGTGGCACTGCTGACAGTGCTGAGGGCAAGTTTGCAAAAAAGAAAAAAAAACCCTTGATAAAGCAAAATTGCTAAGTAATGTGCTGTGCATTCACTCTGCTTATTACAAGCAAGCATTTCACTTTAAGAAAATTACTTTCCATTTCTTAAGAACACTAACATATCCTAATATATTCTGTGCACATGTAACAAATGACCTCAGAGGAGAGCACATTAGAAACCTCGCTCACCAAATCTCATCTGATTTCTACCCTGCTATCTTAAACTATTCTTCCTGACTCCCGTTTAAGAAACCTAGTAGTAGACAAGATCAATTTACAAATGACACTTTATAATCTAACTTATAAATTGTAAATAAAAATGAAATTAAAACAGGCACAAGTGGATGTGGAGCAGGCTGAAACCCAGGAACTACAGGGCCACAAGCAAATGTCCAGTTAGCAGCCTTGTCAACTGAACACCTGTGAGTTGTCAAAAGTGTGCTTTGTACCTGAGCTCAAGCTAGCATTACAGCCCAATCATAAGGTAACACCTTTTGAAGGATAAAGATTTTACTTTTAAGTCTGAAAACATGGCCTCTCTACTTTGACTGTTTTTCCCATGCCCTGACTCCTCCCCTTCGTATCACACAACTTTTGGTTTTCTTCCAAGTGCTTCAAGCATTTAACAGTTTTTTCAGGCATTCAAAGTTGCAGAGATCTGCCACAAAAATCAACTTTATCTAATTCACTGTATTACCTAATTTGCATTTTATTTCCTCCCTGCTTACCTAGAAATTACCAATAACCTCAGGGATTAAGATGAAAAAAAACCTGAGAAAACTGGAACCACATTATCTACTCCTAACAGTTTTTCTTCTCTAGGTTATTCTTTGTCACCCAACTAAACCATACAATGTAGGAAGTTGTGTGTTTTTCCAATTTACTTTTGCATCATTAATCCTGATAAAAACATCTAGTCATACAATCATTTTAGTATTTGTATAAAATCCAAATGTGTATATTCTCCAATTTACTCTGGTTGTGCTATTTGTTTGCAGGTAAGTTCTGGGTATTCTCTCATTCAAAAGAAATACTGCAAGGAGCTTTTTAATCAATGTACTCAAAAGTAAATAAAAAGCCTTTGACTGCAGCACTTAAAAGGACAGAGTTAGAAAAGTCCTAGGTAAAAGTGACATTTAAATGTACTTCCTGCAGGCACTCCAAAGCAGGTTGGTTTGCTTGATGAAAGAGTAGGATTTATCACAACTTACTTTAGATAAGGCAATACAACTGCAACAGCACATTAAACATTTGAGGCTAGAGGGAAGAAACCAGAATAGCCATGCTCCAATTTGTTCCATAAAACTGCAGCACCTTTTCTGCTGCAAATGATGTGAAAGGCATAGATACTGCTTGACCTTCAGTCCAGAGGCAGTATTTTCAAGACCAGTTTGAGAGGACAGAACTTAAGCTTTCTAAGATTAACTAAGTGACCAGCAAGAAGGAGATATGGGGGCATGACACCAGACCATGAACATCCTCTCTACAAAGTTAGCTGTGCCTAGGAAACAAAGGAAGTGGTAACACCACTGTTTTCTCAGTTTACAGCTCTATACAAGTTCATCTTGAACAACTGCAGGGTTGTCAAAAATATCTGTTACAAAAGTAGTTATTAAATACAGTAGGTCAGATGTGTGCAAGGTATGCAATGATTCAGATTCTCCAGCACAGGCATTCAGGGTTAATGGAAGGAGGCATGAAACAAAACAAGCTGCAACAGAGTTGGAAATATTAAATGTGAAAACCTACCTTTTGCAGACTAGTTGGGTTCAGCTGTGTTTTGTCAATTATTTTTATGGCAACCTAAAGAAAGAGTTCATAATCAGTATTTTCCATATAAACAATGCAGCATTATTACAAGACGGTCAAATTCATTAAAAGAAATGCAAAATAAAAAATTACACTAAAACCACTCAAGATTTCTTCAGCAAATTTTGTGTTTGTATTTAAACTAAAAATATTTTTAATTAATGGTTAAAGTATAATTTACTTCTACTGCGACAAACTAAACAGCAGGGTGGAAAAACCCCTAGTATTTTAAGTATATTAAGAGGAGAAGCTCACTTAGTATTTTGCTTGATGTTAAGACCATCACATTTTAATTGCAGTGGAAGCTCCACCATGAGACAGTGCCCTGATAGAGAGCAGTGTGCCTACAAATAATATTTATGCAGTATAATTACACAACAGATTACACTGTACTGACTGGGTAGTGGCAGTTGGTGAAGATGCTTCTAAAAGCAGAGATTCCAGAACAAACTGTAATGAACTCCACAGAGATTTTGCAAGAACTAAGTTCACCTTTGGAAATTCACTGAATATTTCTATCAGTTTGCTACCTGGTGGATATGAAAAGAAGTAACAGTTTTGCATCAAGGAAAACCCATTGTCTGTCAAGTTCAGTACTTTACTGCTTCTCATCTTTTCAGTAAATACTGCACAAAAATACTAAAGAACAAACAAAAACTTTCACAAAAAAACATAAAAAGATAAATTCAGTACCATGGTAACTAGTCAGAACCTGAAGATTTGAATGAATAAGCACAGACAAGCTTCAGTGCAATGCCATTTGGATACAAGATGAGTTAGAAGAGGAAATGGGAATCTTTCTAGAATTACATGCCAATTGGTATTTCTCCTTTCTAAATTAGAGACTAAACGTACCAGAAGAAAACCTACAGAGGCCAAGGAGATGGTGCCTCTCAAACAGGCAAGATGCTGCAACTCAGCTGATTATAATACCTCACTGATGCAAAGGAAGGGCTTTCCATTCCTCTTGGATTTTTGGCTCAAACACAGCCAAATGACACAGCTCGCATTTCCCTGCATCACTCTGTGCTGTCTTTTGCCATCTTGGGGTTAGCAACATATGGAATAGAGAATATCTGACATCAAAGTGATTTTATATCCCTACACTGATGTGCAAAAACACACAGATGTATCGTCATGAGGGAGAGAGTAAGAGGGGAACACAGTATTTAACATTTGGGTGCATCAGACAATTATGTGATAGATAGAAGGTTTTCTGAAATTGAGGTTCAGGATTTATTTTGAGCCCTTCTAGATGCAAGATATGATGAGATGTCACCAAGAAGCCATCTAAGATTACTTTTGTTTTGGGAGTATTTTCTTCTGAGGTATGCTAGTGAAATTAAAGATCACTATTTCCTGAGGCAAAATTCCATTACAAAACCTTGAGAAATCACTTCAAAAATACAAATGAGATGAAAACATTAAGTAACAGGTATTTTTATATTAACAGCTATGTACAGAACCAAGAAAGATTTTTATCTCTACCTTTATACCTGCTGAACTGCTGAACTGTTGTCACATAAGTAACAAAGTTACTCACTTCCTGCAATCACTTATAAAACCATGCTGGATGTAGACTGACCACAGCCTCTCTCAAGAGCAGGTCAAGTTATCTGAAATTCACCTGGTGTCCCAAGAGTACCTATGTCATGGAAGACAGTTGTTTGCTTGGGTAAGTGCATTCCGGTCAGAAAAAGTTGCATTTGTGTCCTGAGTTGTAACCATTCTGGTGAATCTCTAGAAGACATAAACTTACTTCAACCCACAAAGTTTTAAGCTACTGGGTTTCTGCAAAACACAGCTCACCTCTATCTCTGTGCACTGGTGCCAGATGATCAAAGCTCTCTTGACACTGGCAAACAAATTCAGCCCTGAAAATACAGGGAAGGCACACACCTCAATTTTCTGAAAGGTAGACTCACAGGCCTTCTCAGTACACTAATTATATCCTTAAAGGCAGGATGAATTTAGAGAATTCCTACCCATCTGAACACAGAGTACAATGTGTTAAGACTCACTTTGAGAGCCTGAACTGAGTTCACTGGAACAAGGAGCGATTTCAGGTACCTTGATAAGGTCTCCAAATCACAGGTGAAGGGAGTGTGCCCTCAAGAATAGCTCTGAGGAGCCCGAGAAAGAAAACCCTCTGTTTTACTAAGCACAGGTAATACAGAATCTAATTGCCTTCCAAAGCAGAAACTTTGCTGTCTTTACACAAGGTGAATCCAGAACAGTTTCAAGTATTGTGTGCTATGGCCAATGTAGGAAGAATGCAGGTCCACCTACACTGTTACACTGCTGCACCAGTTAGCAGAATTAAAATTAACTTTCACCGTTCACCAGAACATGGCTTAAGCATTCCTCCTACATGGCCTGAATGAGGGAGTTAAAATAATGAGAAGTTGAGACACAGCAAAATGGCAAAACCCCTACCATTCAGAATATTTTCTACCTCTTAAATTTCACTTTTTCCAAGGGAAGAACAGAAAGATGACAATAGATTCCTTGGAGTCAGACTTGGATACTGAAAGAATCCCATCTCACTAGGAAACTTCAGCTTCCTGGCTATTGACTGAACATATGCTTTTAATTTACAGAAGGATCCATATATTTTGGGTTGTAATTCCAAACACCTCTGCAACATCAAAAGCTAGTTGTAACTTTTAGATTAATTTTGGCAAGTACGAAAAACTTGTCAGAGGAAATAAACTTTGATAAATTATAAAAAAAATACCTGGCCTAAAGACAAAGAATTAACAAAACCAGATTGACAATGAAGACTCAATAATACTCTCCTGGACAGAGGATCTCAAAGGAGTGTTTCCAAACACCAGCTCTAGTTCAGCGAAGCTTACCCTCCCCCTTCCATTCCTCTGCAGTGAGCAGAAGGCCACATGCTCCTTTGCACAATTCAACCCCTGCAAGTTAGGCTGATGTTCTGATCACCCCTCCAAGGCTACACATTTCTCCCTTTCTGTAATTTGAGGCTGGACTCTCATCATATGTCCTGCAGACACACTAAAGACGGAAATGAAAGAGTGCTGGAACTTACTCCAGTTGGAAACATGAAAGCCCCATCTCAAGCTGCAGGAAAATTCATAAGGAAGGACTCCAGATGTAAGGAGATGCACAACTACCCTGGAAGAATGCTTGAACAGATATACCCTCCTCCCAACTACCAACAAAAAAGTGCTGACCTGTTGCATGATTTAGAAGTTTATCAGAACAGATAGAAAGAACCAATTGCCATAAACTGAAATTGAACCAAACACTTAAAAGAACATTAAGAATAGCCACAAAGATAACAAGGAGAAGATAAGCAGGGTTCAAACACCGCAATGATACAGCAGAGATAAAAACTCATTTAAGCATGACTCCCCAAACTAGGCATTCTGTTTTATGTTTTAGTGCATTAGATGGAAAAAAAAATTAGGAACAAACACAGGACAGCCAGCAGGAAGAATGAGTGCATATATATGCAGGAAGTCACAAATTCAGGAAGATGAGTGCTGGCTGGCTGAGGCCAGATTGTGAACATTATCCTGGAATTCTTAAGAGTGGCAGGTTTAAAGGGGAACAAAGAAAAAAAAAAAATCCAAAGCAAAAAAACCCCAACACCCAAACAAGTATTCTTGTAGCAGAGATTTCCAACATCTGCCAAGAACAAAATGGCAACACACGTTTAGAAATTAGCAGACTGAACTTTCTTTTTTTCCCCCTGGAAGAGCCATTTACCACAAAACTCTTGAGCCTGAAATGAACAGGGCAAAAAATAAGGAAACAGTCAGAAGGGTTAAATGCAACAGATTTTCCTACAGTTAATAGTGCCCGATGGAAACACACAAGATATGACTATCTGGACTATTGTAAAACCTCATCTAGGGGGATGCATGGAAATTCTTGAACTAGAGAAGCTGAAATGTGCACAAAGCTTTTTTAATTTAAAAAATGGCTGAAGAGGTATTGGGGTTGAGTTCTTCAAGGACAAGACTTGGGACCAATCTTGTTTAATATCTGTATCAATGGCCCTGGCATGGAAAGTCAAACCATAATGATTAAGTCTCTTGAAGGAGTTGAGACATCCTCAAATAGAATGGAAAACTAACAGAAACAACCTTGGACATGAGTTAGCAAAGAAAAGAGAGATTCAAAGTACAAGGTGCTGTTGCTAATCCCATCCAAAAAACATCAACGTGACAGACATGAAAATGGTCAGCACAATCTAAAGATTGGTCAGATAAATACTTCTGTAAGGGCAAAAATAAATTAATGCACTGAGGAAATTGTTACGCACAATATAGTGAACAATTCTAGTCACACACATCTAAACTATGTATTTATCATCAATAGTGTATAGTTCACCAAGCAAGAAGAAATACTTTTATTTATATTTCTTAAATAGTAGAAGAAAAAGTTTTACAGTAATATTTTGAAGTTATTTCAAATCAGCTTAACTGTTCCCTCCAAAGGAATGCCACCTTGTCTAGGTATCAGGACCAAAGGTGATGTCCTGGAAAGTATTTATGCTCTGACTTGATTGAATTTACATCTATTCCAGAGTTAAAGAAACTTAGTAACAAAATCTTTCCAAATTTGGCCAGAGATTTTATGCTGTCACTCTGTTTGCTGAAATTTCTAACAAAAATAATTAACCAGATGTCAACACACACACATGCAAGTGAAAGAAAATGTACTTCAATTTTTGCAAAGCAATGTGTGGCACAATACTTATCCCCAACTCCTATACCTGTAAGAAATAATAACCAAGTTCTTGCCTTTTCAAGTATCAATAAAAAAAGGAGGGAGCTTAAGTGGAAAGCAATTAATAAAACACTTTGTCTACAAATAAGCACTAACTTTATCATCAGAAAACAACTGCTGATCAGCAGAACTGTCAGCTTAAAAAAGAAATAAAAGTCATTCGCAACAAGTCTTGCAAAAAAATATGTCCCCTTTGTTCCTCCTAGTGCTACTGAATTCCACAGAATCATTTAGGTTGGAAAGGACCTTTAAGAACATTGAGTCCAACCATTAACCTAACGCTGCCAAGTCCACCACTAAATCATGTCCCCAAGCACCACATGTACAAGTCTTTCAAATACCTACAGGGATGGTGACTTGACCACTTCCTTGGGCAGTCTGTTCCAACACTCAGAAAAAATAAAATTCCCTTAAAGCACTGCAGTCAGGCACACAGCTTTCTTTAAAAGTCCTTGCTGGTATCGGCAAACATTTACTTCATTAGACAGGTTTGGCAAGAAAAGGTCAACAAGGCGTTTCTCCCTCTTTCAGTATGTAGAGCTGCTATTAATAAAACAGCAGCAAGAAACACCTTCTTGTAACAAGCAAACAGGACTACATCTCATCAAATCAGGACCATCCTTAAATGCAAGTCATTAATTATATTGCAACAGCATGCAGAAACTAATTATGGAGCTGAATTAGACACTATGAAGAGAAACAAGAGAAAGCTTGTCCACACCACGTAACACTGAGGAACAGACAAACCAGCTCTGAACAAACTGGAGTGTCTTCCCAAGGCTGCCCAGCACTGCAGACACTAGCAAAACTCCTGGAATACATGTTGCTTTGGCAAGAAAATGCTGCATTTGGGCTACTCAGACCATTATCAAGAAGATATGTTTACAAGCTCTCATTCCTGACTTCCCCTCCAATACTGCCCTGCACTGTGCAGTATATACACAGCAAGAGGCAGTCTTCCCATCAAGCTTGTTTAATTGCTGTTTATAGAGCCCTGTTCTGGAAATGGGAGGATTTAGCAGAGAATTCTAGTAGCCAACTTGAACATAATTAAGTTGGCTAGGGACTTGTTAAAAATACAAATGTAAGAGACCATTTTCAAGAAAAATTATTTTGTAATTATGACTACAAAATACATTTCCATTTCTACTCTTTTCTACATTAGTGGCTGTATCTCTAGTAAAACACAGTAAACATTCACAGTCTTTACATGATGCTATTCTAAGAGAACCTTCACACCTACTGCAATTCACTACTGTTTACACCCATACCACTTTACCTCTCTGCCAGTTAGGATATGCCTTGCCAGTTTTACTTTTGCAAAATTCCCCTTTCCAATCGTTTTAAGGAGTCTGTAATTTCCAATATGCGGCTGCTCATCTGCGCAGGAAGCTATAGAGTTCCTGCAGCGAGCTCCAGAGCGCCCAGTTCGAGAGGAAACTTCCTGCCGTCCATCTCCATGGGACGTGTGCTGCAATAGAAACATACACAGATAAGGCTGAGAAATAAAGACAAAACACATCAACAATGAGAAGCATACAGCATTCAAAAACATTAGCAACTGCTTTGAAGAAACCCTCAAAGGATCAAACTTGAACTTGAGATTCATGCTGAACTTTGCTCTGATGAGGACAATAAAAAGGCTCTCAGTTAATTTCATCACTTGGCAAAGAACAAGTGGAATGTCATCTGAACTGCAGCAACATTTTTAAGTAACCTCTGTGGACTGCTGAATCAGTTATGGAACATGGAGGTGCTGATATTCTCTCTCATTTGCTTTACTGCGCCTAAAGGGAGCAGGAAAGCCTTGAGGAAGGAGTAAAGAACAAAGCTTTTCCAAAAGCACACACAGTAAACTGTTAATCCTTATTGGACAGTTTAATACAATTAATAAAATAATAAAATGGTTTTGGGGATTTTTTTTTCTTGTACTGGACTTCAGTTCCCACAAAACCCCACGACTGAAAATACCTGGAGAATAAGGGCAACAATCTTACCTAACGCATAGAAACCTCCGATACTGACAGGCTGAGCGCATCAGTTATGGAGATCTGAAACACTGTCTGCAGCATGTTAAGTTCCTTACACTCAGTTTCCCTGAACAGCTACTAACTGTAAAAATGAATAGGTATTTATCATAACTATAATAGTCTTTATTCATTTTATCACATGGTTAAGATAACAGTAAAATGTTATTCTTATTTTCTTATAGCCTGTTTATGAAAGAGCAGGTCCCCTCATGTCCCTCAGTTCTCAACTCATGGTTAAGGGGTCTATATCAACTTCAGTTGTAACAGTATTAGTTAGAAATGCTCAGTAGTCTGTAAAGATGGAGTAAATGTCTGGCTACACAGATGACAGGCTAAATTTACAGCCAGCCCAGAAATCCCAGAGTTTGCTCTTCTATTACTACTACTCTTGCTGAAACCCAGAGGGGAAAACTAAAAATCTGGCAGACAGCAACACTCGGTCTGAAAATCACTGTAGCTTTAGGATGTGAGATCATAACTCAAGAGCTAACAATCGTGTTACAGGCACAAATGAACAAATCCATGCTTGCATGACACTTGGCAAGTTTCATACTCTATTTAATAACCTGATGTGACCTTGTGACCATATACTCTGGCATCTTAAGTTCCTTGGTTTGTTAATTTGAGTGCAACAGCTGTGATCAAATTATTTTTAAAAACACATTCATTTCATTGAAGAAATACTACTGATAAAAGTCTATGGCTGTTTCAATAGTTACTATTTTAAAAAACCACACACACTGGTGCATATGTTTTAGTATCAATCTGACTTTAGCTTCTCCTTATTGTCCAGCTACTGCATTGTCATTAATTTGTACTTCTCATGTAGGTACTTAATTACTATGATCATATTACCTCTTTAATAAATTACATATATATATATTGAACTCCCTAAACAGGCTGCTGTACGAATGATAAAAAAAACACAAAACACTTCTTGTAGTTCTTTTCTGAACCCTCTCCTATTTTTCCAACACCATTTTGCAAGGCTTGTACTAGAACTGGATATGCCATACCAACAGTAGGCCTAAACACAGATTGCATCTTCTGTTCAACGCTCCACTGATTTTACATGAACAGAAAGAACTAGCCCTTCTTCGCTGTAGACCATCTGTATCTGACCACCCAATACTGACCCCAGCTCTTTTTCAGAATTATTGCTTCCCAGTTCCTTACCACATATAATGACTTTCATTCCTTCTTCCTTACAT